>NC_133130.1:122599227-122730573 GCF_048418815.1 Hemitrygon akajei | reverse complement strand
ATCACGGTCGTTCCTCGCCCTCTCCCCCCTCCCTCATCTGATCGCCGGTCGTTCCTCGCCCTCTCCCCCTCCCTCATCTGATCGCGGTCGTTCCTCACCCTCTCCCCCTCCCTCATCTGATCACGGTCGTTCCTCACCCTCTCCCCCTCCCTCATCTGATCGCCGTCGTTCCTCGCCCTCTCCGCCCTCCCTCATCTGATCACGGTCGTTCCTCGCCCTCTCCCCGCTCCCTCATCTGATCACGGTCGTTCCTCACCCTCTCCCCCCTCCCTCATCTGATCGCCGTCGTTCCACGCCCTCTCCCCCCTCCCTCATCTGATCACGGTCGTTCCTCGCCCTCTCCCCCTCCCTCATCTGATCACGGTCGTTCCTCGCCCTCTCCCCCTCCCTCATCTGATCACGGTCGTTCCTCGCCCTCTCCCCCTCCCTCATCTGATCGCCGTCGTTCCACGCCCTCTCCCCTCCCTCATCTGATCACGGTCGTTCCTCGCCCTCTCCCCCTCCCTCATCTGATCACGGTCGTTCCTCGCCCTCTCCCCCTCCCTCATCTGATCGCCGTCGTTCCACGCCCTCTCCCCCCTCCCTCATCTGATCACGGTCGTTCCTCGCCCTCTCCCGCTCCCTCATCTGATCACGGTCGTTCCTCGCCCTCTCCCCCTCCCTCATCTGATCACGGTCGTCCTCACCCTCTCCCCCCTCCCTCATCTGATCGCCGTCGTTCCTCGCCCTCTCCCCCTCACTCATCTGATCGCCGTCGTCCTCGCCCTCTCCCCCTCCCTCATCTGATCACGGTCGTTCCTCGCCCTCTCCCCCTCCCTCATCTGATCGCCGTCGTTCCTCACCCTCTCCCCCTCCCTCACCTGATCACGGTCGTTCCTCGCCCTCTCCCCCTCCTCATCTGATCACGGTCGTTCCTCACCCTCTCCCCCTCCCTCATCTGATCACGGTCGTTCCTCGCCCTCTCCCCCCTCCCTCATCTGATCACCGTCGTTCCTCGCCCTCTCCCCCTCCCTCATCTGATCACGGTCGTTCCTCGCCCTCTCCCCCTCCCTCATCTGATCACGGTCGTTCCTCACCCTCTCCCCCTCCCTCATCTGATCACGGTCGTTCCTCACCCTCTCCCCCTCCCTCACCTTATCTCGGTCGTTCCCTCGCCCTCTCCCCCTCCCTCATCTGATCACGGTCGTTCCTCACCCTCTCCCCCTCCCTCATCTGATCGCCGTCGTTCCTCACCCTCTCCCCCTCCCTCATCTGATCACCGTCGTTCCTCGCCCTCTCCCGCTCCCTCATCTGATCACGGTCGTTCCTCACCCTCTCCCCCTCCCTCATCTGATCACGGTCGTTCCTCGCCCTCTCCCCCTCCCTCATCTGATCACCGTCGTTCCTCGCCCTCTCCCGCTCCCTCATCTGATCACGGTCGTTCCTCGCCCTCTCCCCCTCCCTCATCTGATCGCCGTCGTTCCTCCACCCTCTCGCCCTCCCTCATCTGATCACGGTCGTTCCTCACCCTCTCCCCCTCCCTCATCTGATCACCGTCGTTCCTCACCCTCTCCCCCTCCCTCATCTGATCACGGTCGTTCCTCGCCCTCTCCCCCTCCCTCATCTGATCGCGGTCGTTCCTCGCCCTCTCCCCCTCCCTCATCTGATCGCCGTCGTTCCTCGCCCTCTCCCCCCTCCCTCATCTGATCACGGTCGTTCCTCACCCTCTCCCCCTCCCTCATCTGATCAGCCGGTCGTTCCTCGCCCTCTCCCCCTCCCTCATCTGATCACGGTCGTTCCTCGCCCTCTCCCGCTCCCTCATCTGATCGCCGTCGTTCCTCACCCCTCTCCCCCTCCCTCATCTGATCGCCGTCGTTCCTCACCCTCTCCCCCTCCCTCATCTGATCACCGTCGTTCCTCGCCCTCTCCCCCTCCCTCACCTGATCACCGTCGTTCCTCACCCTCTCCCCCTCCCTCAGCTGATCGCCGTCGTTCCTCGCCCTCTCCCCTCCCTCATCTGATCGCGGTCGTTCCTCGCCCTCTCCCCCTCCCTCATCTGATCGCGGTCGTTCCTCGCCCTCTCCCCCTCCCTCATCTGATCACCGTCGTTCCTCGCCCTCTCCCCCTCCCTCATCTGATCACCGTCGTTCCTCACCCTTTCCCCCTCCCTCAGCTGATCACGGTCGTTCCACGCCCTCTCCCCCTCCCTCATCTGATCACGGTCGTTCCTCGCCCTCTCCCCCTCCCTCATCTGATCACGGTCGTTCCTCGCCCTCCTCCCCCTCCCTCATCTGATCACGGTCGTTCCTCGCCCTCACTCCCCCCTCCCTCATCTGATCACGGTCGTTCCTCGCCCTCTCCCCCCTCCATCATCTGATCACGGTCGTTCCTCACCCTCTCCCCCTCCCTCATCTGATCGCCGTCGTTCCTCGCCCTCTCCCCCTCCCTCATCTGATCACGGTCGTTCCTCGCCCTCTCCCCCTCCCTCATCTGATCGCGTCGTTCCTCGCCCTCTCCCCCTCCCTCATCTGATCGCGGTCGTTCCTCACCCTCTCCCCCTCCCTCATCTGATCACGGTCGTTCCTCACCCTCTCCCCCTCCCTCATCTGATCGCCGTCGTTCCTCGCCCTCTCCGCCTCCCTCATCTGATCACGGTCGTTCCTCGCCCTCTCCCGCTCCCTCATCTGATCACGGTCGTTCCTCACCCCTCTCCCCCCTCCCTCATCTGATCGCCGTCGTTCCACGCCCTCTCCCCCTCCCTCATCTGATCACGGTCGTTCCTCGCCCTCTCCCCCCTCCCTCATCTGATCACGGTCGTTCCCTCGCCCTCTCCCCCCTCCCTCATCTGATCACGGTCGTTCCTCGCCCTCTCCCCCTCCCTCATCTGATCGCCGTCGTTCCACGCCCTCTCCCCCCTCCCTCATCTGATCACGGTCGTTCCTCGCCCTCTCCCCCCCCTCCCTCATCTGATCACGGTCGTTCCTCGCCCTCTCCCCCCTCCCTCATCTGATCGCCGTCGTTCCACGCCCTCTCCCCCTCCCTCATCTGATCACGGTCGTTCCTCGCCCTCTCCCCCTCCCTCATCTGATCACGGGTCGTTCCTCGCCCTCTCCCCCTCCCTCATCTGATCACGGTCGTTCCTCACCCTCTCCCCCTCCCTCATCTGATCGCCGTCGTTCCTCGCCCTCTCCCCCTCACTCATCTGATCGCCGTCGTTCCTCGCCCCTCTCCCCCTCCCCCCCCTCATCTGATCACGGTCGTTCCTCGCCCTCTCCCCCTCCCTCATCTGATCGCCGTCGTTCCTCACCCTCTCCCCCTCCCTCACCTGATCACGGTCGTTCCTCGCCCTCTCCCCCTCCATCATCTGATCACGGTCGTTCCTCACCCTCTCCCCCCTCCCTCATCTGATCACGGTCGTATCCTCGCCCTCGTCCCCCTCCCTCATCTGATCACCGTCGTTCCTCGCCCTCTCCCCCTCCCTCATCTGATCACGGTCGTTCCTCGCCCTCTCCCCCCTCCCTCATCTGATCACGGTCGTTCCTCACCTCTCCCCCCTCCCTCATCTGATCACGGTCGTTCCTCACCCCTCTCCCCCCTCCCTCACCTTATCTCGGTCGTTCCTCGCCCTCTCCCCCTCCCTCATCTGATCACGGTCGTTCCTCACCCTCTCCCCCTCCCTCATCTGATCGCCGTCGTTCCTCACCCTCTCCCCCTCCCTCATCTGATCACCGTCGTTCCTCGCCCTCTCCCCCTCCCTCACCTGATCTCCGTCGTTCCTCACCCTCTCCCCCCCTCCCTCATCTGATCACCGTCGTTCCTCGCATTCTCCCCCTCCCTCATCTGATCACGGTCGTTCCTCGCCCTCTCCCCCTCCCTCATCTGATCGCCGTCGTTCCTCACCCTCTCCTCCCCTCCCTCATCTGATCACCGTCGTTCCTCGCCCTCCTCCCCCTCCCTCATCTGATCGCGGTGGTTCCTCGCCCTCTCCCCCCTCCCTCATCTGATCGCGGTCGTTCCTCGCCCTCTCCCCCCTCCCTCATCTGATCACCGTCGTTCCTCGCCCTCTCCCCCTCCTTCATCTGATCACGGTCGTTCCTCGCCCTCTCCCCCTCCCTCATCTGATCACCGTCGTTCCTCACCTCTCCCCCTCCCTCAGCTGATCACGGTCGTTCCACGCCCTCTCCCCCTCCCTCATCTGATCGCCGTCGTTCCTCGCCCTCTCCCCCTCCCTCATCTGATCACGGTCGTTCCTCGCCCTCTCCCCCTCCCTCATCTGATCACGGTCATTCCTCGCCCTCTCTCCCCCCTCCCTCATCTGATCACCGTCGTTCCTCGCCCTCTCCCCCTCCCTCATCTGATCACGGTCGTTCCTCACCCTCTCCCCCTCCCTCATCTGATCACGGTCGTTCCTCACCCTCTCCCCCTCCCTCATCTGATCACGGTCGTTCCTCGCCCTCTCCCCCTCCCCCTCCCATCTGATCACGGTCGTTCCTCCCCCTCTCCCCCCTCCCTCATCTGATCACGGTCGTTCCTCGCCCTCTCCCCCTCCCTCATCTGATCACGGTCGTTCCTCCCCCTCTCAACCCCTCCCCTCAGCGATCACGGTCGTTCCTCACCCTCTCCCCCTCCCTCATCTGATCACGGTCGTTCCTCACCCTCTCCCCCTCCCTCATCTGATCACGGTCGTTCCTCGCCCTCTCCCCCTCCATCATCTGATCACGGTCGTTCCTCGCCCTCTCCCCCTCCCTCATCTGATCACGGTCGTTCCTCGCCCTCTCCCCCTCCCTCATCTGATCACCGTCGTTCCTCACCCTCTCCCCCTCCCTCATCTGATCACGGTCGTTCCTCACCCTCTCCCCCTCCCTCATCTGATCACCGTCGTTCCTCACCCTCTCCCCCTCCCTCATCTGATCACGGTCGTTCCTCACCCTCTCCCCCTCCCTCATCTGATCACGGTCGTTCCTCGCCCTCTCCAGCTCCCCTCATCTGATCACGGTCGTCTCCTCGCCCTCTCCCCTCCCTCATCTGATCACGGTCGTTCCTCGCCTCTCCCCTCCTCATCTGATCACGGTCGTTCCTCGCCCTCTCCCGCTCCCTCATCTTATCACGGTCGTTCCTCGCCCTCTCCCCCTCCTCATCTGATCGCGGTCGTTCTCGCCCTCTCCCGCTCCCTCATCTGATCACGGTCGTTCCTCGCCCTCTCCCCCCTCCCTCATCTGATCGCGGTCGTTCCTCGCCCTCTCCCCCTCCCTCATCTGATCGCGGGTCGTTCCTCGCCCTCTCCCCCTCCCTCATCTGATCACGGTCGTTCCTCGCCCTCTCCCCCTCCCTCATCTGATCACGGTCGTTCCTCGCCCTCTCCCCCCTCCCTCATCTGAACACGGTCGTTCCTCGCCCTCATCCCCCCTCCCTCATCTGATCGCCGTCGTTCCTCGCCCTCTCCCCCTCCCTCATCTGATCGCCGTCGTTCCTCGCCCTCTCCCCCTCCCTCATCTGATCACGGTCGTTCCTCACCCTCTCCCCCTCCCTATCTGATCGCGGTCGTTCCTCACCCTCTCCCCCTCCCTCATCTGATCGCCGTCGTTCCTCGCCCTCTCCCCCTCCCTCATCTGCTCACGGTCGTTCCTCGCCCTCTCCCCCCTCCCTCATCTGATCACGGTCGTTCCTCACCCTCTCCCCCTCCCTCATCTGATCACGGTCGTTCCTCGCCCTCTCCCCCTCCCCTCATCTGATCACGGTCGTTCCTCACCCTCTCCCCCTCCCTCATCTGATCACGGTCGTTCCTCGCCCTCTCCCCCTCCCTCATCTGATCACCGTCGTTCCTCGCCCTCTCCCCCCTCCCTCATCTGATCACGGTCGTTCCTCACCCTCTCCCCCTCCCTCATCTGATCACGGTCGTTCCTCACCCTCTCCCCCTCCCTCATCCGATCACGGTCGTTCCTCGCCCTCCTCCCCCTCCCTCATCCGATCACGGTCGTTCCTCGCCCTCTCCCCCTCCCTCATCCGATCACGGTCGTTCCTCGCCCCTCTCCCCCCTCCCTCATCCGATCACGGTCGTTCCTCTCCCCTCTCCCCCTCCCTCATCCGATCACGGTCGTTCCTCACCCTCTCCCCCTCCCTCATCCGATCACGGTCGTTCTCACCCTCTCCCCCTCCCTCATCCGATCACGGTCGTTCCTCACCCTCTCCCCCCTCCCTCATCCGATCGCCGTCGTTCCTCGTCCTCTCCCCCTCCCCTCATCCGATCGCCGTCGTTCCCTCGTCCTCTCCCCCCTCCCTCATCCGATCGCCGTCGTTCCTCACCCTCTCCCCCTCCCTCATCCGATCACGGTCGTTCCTCGCCCTCTCCCCCTCCCTCATCCGATCGCGGTCGTTCCTCGCCTTCTCCCCCCTCCCTCATCCGATCACGGTCGTTCCTCACCCTCTCCCCCTCCCTCATCCGATCACGGTCGTTCCTCACCCTCTCCCCCTCCCTCATCTGATCACGGTCGTTCCTCGCCCTCTCCCGCTCCCCCTCATCTATCTAATCACGGTCGTTCCTCGCCCTCTCCCCCTCCCTAATCTGATCTCCGTCGTTCCTCACCCTCTCCCCCTCCCTCATCTGATCGCCGTCGTTCCTCGCCCTCTCCCCCTCCCTCATCTGATCACGGTCGTTCCTCACCCTCTCCCGCTCCCTCATCTGATCACGGTCGTTCCTCGCCCTCTCGCCCTCCCTCATCTGATCGCCGTCGTTCCTCGCCCTCTCCCCCTCCCTCATCTGATCACCGTCGTTCCTCACCCTCTCCCCCTCCCTCATCTGATCACTGTCGTTCCTCGCCCTCTCCCCCTCCCTCATCTGATCACGGTCGTTCCTCACCCTCTCCCCCTCCCTCATCTGATCACGGTCGTTCCTCGCCCTCTCCCCCTCCCTCATCTGATCGCAGTCGTTCCTCGCCCTCTCCCCCTCCCTCATCTGATCGCCGTCGTTCCTCCCCCTCTCCCCCTCCCTCACCTGGTCACCGTCGTTCCTCGCCTTCTCCCCCTCTCTCATCTGATCACCGTCGTTCCTCACCCTCTCCCCCTCCCTCATCTGATCACGGTCGTTCCTCGCCCTCTCCCGCTCCCTCATCTGATCACGGTCGTTCCTCACCCTCTCCCCCTCCCTCATCTGATCACGGTCGTTCCTCGCCCTCACCCGCTCCCTCATCTGATCACGGTCGTTCCTCACCCTCTCCCCCTCCCTCATCTGATCACGGTCGTTCCTCGCCTCACCCGCTCCCTCATCTGATCACGGTCGTTCCTCACCCTCTCCCCCTCCCTCATCTGATCACGGTCGTTCCTCGCCCTCTCCCCCTCCCTCATCTGATCGCCGTCGTTCCTCGCCCTCTCCCGCTCCCTCATCTGATCACGGTCGTTCCTCGCCCTCTCCCCCTCCCTCATCTGATCGCCGTCGTTCCTCACCCTCTCGCCCTCCCTCATCTGATCACGGTCGTTCCTCACCCTCTCCCCCTCCCTCATCTGATCACCGTCGTTCCTCACCCTCTCCCCCTCCCTCATCTGATCACGGTCGTTCCTCGCCCTCTCCCCCTCCCTCATCTGATCGCGGTCGTTCCTCGCCCTCTCCCCCTCCCACATCTGATCACCGTCGTTCCTCGCCCTCTCCCCCTCCCTCATCTGATCACGGTCGTTCCTCACCCTCTCCCCCTCCCTCATCTGATCACGGTCGTTCCTCGCCCTCTCCCCCTCCCTCATCTGATCACGGTCGTTCCTCGCCCTCTCCCGCTCCCTCATCTGATCGCCGTCGTTCCTCACCCTCTCCCCCTCCCTCATCTGATCGCCGTCGTTCCTCACCCTCTCCCCCTCCCTCATCTGATCGCCGTCGTTCCTCGCCCTCTCCCCCTCCCTCATCTGATCGCCGTCGTTCCTCACCCTCTCCCCCTCCCTCAGCTGATCGCCGTCGTTCCTCGCCCTCTCCCCCTCCCTCACCTGATCGCCGTCGTTCCTCACCCTCTCCCCCTCCCTCAGCTGATCGCCGTCGTTCCTCTCCCTCTCCCCCTCCCTCATCTGATCGCGGTCGTTCCTCGCCCTCTCCCCCTCCCTCATCTGATCGCGGTCGTTCCTCGCCCTCTCCCCCTCCCTCATCTGATCACCGTCGTTCCTCGCCCTCTCCCCCTCCCTCATCTGATCACGGTCGTTCCTCGCCCTCTCCCGCTCCCTCATCTGATCACGGTCGTTCCTCACCCTCTCCCCCTCCCTCATCTGATCACGGTCGTTCCTCGCCCTCTCCCCCTCCCTCATCTGATCACCGTCGTTCCTCGCCCTCTCCCGCTCCCTCATCTGATCACGGTCGTTCCTCGCCCTCTCCCCCTCCCTCATCTGATCGCCGTCGTTCCTCCCCCTCTCCCCCTCCCTCATCTGATCACCGTCGTTCCTCACCCTCTCCCCCTCCCTCATCTGATCACGGTCGTTCCTCGCCCTCTCCCGCTCCCTCATCTGATCACGGTCGTTCCTCACCCTCTCCCCCTCCCTCATCTGATCACGGTCGTTCCTCACCCTCTCCCCCTCCCTCATCTGATCACGGTCGTTCCTCGCCCTCTCCCCCTCCCTCATCTGATCGCCGTCGTTCCTCGCCCTCTCCCCCTCCCTCATCTGATCACCGTCGTTCCTCACCCTCTCCCCCTCCCTCATCTGATCACGGTCGTTCCTCGCCCTCTCCCGCTCCCTCATCTGATCACGGTCGTTCCTCACCCTCTCCCCCTCCCTCATCTGATCACGGTCGTTCCTCGCCCTCTCCCCCTCCCTCATCTGATCACCGTCGTTCCTCGCCCTCTCCCGCTCCCTCATCTGATCACGGTCGTTCCTCGCCCTCTCCCCCTCCCTCATCTGATCGCCGTCGTTCCTCACCCTCTCGCCCTCCCTCATCTGATCACGGTCGTTCCTCACCCTCTCCCCCTCCCTCATCTGATCACCGTCGTTCCTCACCCTCTCCCCCTCCCTCATCTGATCACGGTCGTTCCTCGCCCTCTCCCCCTCCCTCATCTGATCGCCGTCGTTCCTCGCCCTCTCCCCCTCCCTCATCTGATCGCCGTCGTTCCTCGCCCTCTCCCCCTCCCTCATCTGATCACGGTCGTTCCTCACCCTCTCCCCCTCCCTCATCTGATCACGGTCGTTCCTCGCCCTCTCCCCCTCCCTCATCTGATCACGGTCGTTCCTCGCCCTCTCCCGCTCCCTCATCTGATCGCCGTCGTTCCTCACCCTCTCCCCCTCCCTCATCTGATCGCCGTCGTTCCTCATCCTCTCCCCCTCCCTCATCTGATCACCGTCGTTCCTCGCCCTCTCCCCCTCCCTCACCTGATCACCGTCGTTCCTCACCCTCTCCCCCTCCCTCAGCTGATCGCCGTCGTTCCTCGCCCTCTCCCCCTCCCTCATCTGATCGCGGTCGTTCCTCGCCCTCTCCCCCTCCCTCATCTGATCGCGGTCGTTCCTCGCCCTCTCCCCCTCCCTCATCTGATCACCGTCGTTCCTCGCCCTCTCCCCCTCCCTCATCTGATCACCGTCGTTCCTCACCCTCTCCCCCTCCCTCAGCTGATCACGGTCGTTCCACGCCCTCTCCCCCTCCCTCATCTGATCACGGTCGTTCCTCGCCCTCTCCCCCTCCCTCATCTGATCACGGTCGTTCCTCGCCCTCTCCCCCTCCCTCATCTGATCACGGTCGTTCCTCGCCCTCTCCCCCTCCCTCATCTGATCACGGTCGTTCCTCACCCTCTCCCCCTCCATCATCTGATCACGGTCGTTCCTCACCCTCTCCCCCTCCCTCATCTGATCGCCGTCGTTCCTCGCCCTCTCCGCCTCCCTCATCTGATCACGGTCGTTCCTCGCCCTCTCCCGCTCCCTCATCTGATCACGGTCGTTCCTCGCCCTCTCCCCCTCCCTCATCTGATCGCCGTCGTTCCACGCCCTCTCCCCCTCCCTCATCTGATCACGGTCGTTCCTCGCCCTCTCCCCCTCCCTCATCTGATCACGGTCGTTCCTCGCCCTCTCCCCCTCCCTCATCTGATCACGGTCGTTCCTCACCCTCTCCCCCTCCCTCATCTGATCGCCGTCGTTCCTCGCCCTCTCCCCCTCACTCATCTGATCGCCGTCGTTCCTCGCCCTCTCCCCCTCCCTCATCTGATCACGGTCGTTCCTCGCCCTCTCCCCCTCCCTCATCTGATCGCCGTCGTTCCTCACCCTCTCCCCCTCCCTCACCTGATCACGGTCGTTCCTCGCCCTCTCCCCCTCCATCATCTGATCACGGTCGTTCCTCACCCTCTCCCCCTCCCTCATCTGATCACGGTCGTTCCTCGCCCTCTCCCCCTCCCTCATCTGATCACCGTCGTTCCTCGCCCTCTCCCCCTCCCTCATCTGATCACGGTCGTTCCTCGCCCTCTCCCCCTCCCTCATCTGATCACGGTAGTTCCTCACCCTCTCCCCCTCCCTCATCTGATCACGGTCGTTCCTCACCCTCTCCCCCTCCCTCACCTTATCTCGGTCGTTCCTCGCCCTCTCCCCCTCCCTCATCTGATCACGGTCGTTCCTCACCCTCTCCCCCTCCCTCATCTGATCGCCGTCGTTCCTCACCCTCTCCCCCTCCCTCATCTGATCACGGTCGTTCCTCGCCCTCTCCCCCTCCTTCATCTGATCGCCGTCGTTCCTCGCCCTCTCCCCCTCCCTCATCTGATCACGGTCGTTCCTCACCCTCTCCCCCTCCCTCATCTGATCGCCGTCGTTCCTCACCCTCTCCCCCTCCCTCATCTGATCGCCGTCGTTCCTCGCCCTCTCCCCCTCCCTCACCTGATCTCCGTCGTTCCTCACCCTCTCCCCCTCCCTCAGCTGATCGCCGTCGTTCCTCGCCCTCTCCCCCTCCCTCATCTGATCGCGGTGGTTCCTCGCCCTCTCCCCCTCCCTCATCTGATCGCGGTCGTTCCTCGCCCTCTCCCCCTCCCTCATCTGATCACCGTCGTTCCTCGCCCTCTCCCCCTCCCTCATCTGATCACCGTCGTTCCTCACCCTCTCCCCCTCCCTCAGCTGATCACGGTCGTTCCACGCCCTCTCCCCCTCCCTCATCTGATCACGGTCGTTCCTCGCCCTCTCCCCCTCCCTCATCTGATCACGGTCGTTCCTCGCCCTCTCCCCCTCCCTCATCTGATCACGGTCGTTCCTCGCCCTCTCCCCCTCCCTCATCTGATCACGGTCGTTCCTCGCCCTCTCCCCCTCCATCATCTGATCACGGTCGTTCCTCACCCTCTCCCCCTCCCTCATCTGATCGCCGTCGTTCCTCGCCCTCTCCCCCTCCCTCATCTGATCACGGTCGTTCCTCGCCCTCTCCCCCTCCCTCATCTGATCGCCGTCGTTCCTCGCCCTCTCCCCCTCCCTCATCTGATCGCGGTCGTTCCTCACCCTCTCCCCCTCCCTCATCTGATCACGGTCGTTCCTCACCCTCTCCCCCTCCCTCATCTGATCGCCGTCGTTCCTCGCCCTCTCCGCCTCCCTCATCTGATCACGGTCGTTCCTCGCCCTCTCCCGCTCCCTCATCTGATCACGGTCGTTCCTCGCCCTCTCCCCCTCCCTCATCTGATCGCCGTCGTTCCACGCCCTCTCCCCCTCCCTCATCTGATCACGGTCGTTCCTCGCCCTCTCCCCCTCCCTCATCTGATCACCGTCGTTCCTCGCCCTCTCCCCCTCCCTCATCTGATCACGGTCGTTCCTCGCCCTCTCCCCCTCCCTCATCTGATCACGGTCGTTCCTCGCCCTCTCCCCCTCCATCATCTGATCACGGTCGTTCCTCACCCTCTCCCCCTCCCTCATCTGATCACGGTCGTTCCTCGCCCTCTCCCCCTCCCTCATCTGATCACCGTCGTTCCTCGCCCTCTCCCCCTCCCTCATCTGATCACGGTCGTTCCTCGCCCTCTCCCCCTCCCTCATCTGATCACGGTCGTTCCTCACCCTCTCCCCCTCCCTCATCTGATCACGGTCGTTCCTCACCCTCTCCCCCTCCCTCACCTTATCTCGGTCGTTCCTCGCCCTCTCCCCCTCCCTCATCTGATCACGGTCGTTCCTCACCCTCTCCCCCTCCCTCATCTGATCACGGTCGTTCCTCACCCTCTCCCCCTCCCTCATCTGATCACGGTCGTTCCTCACCCTCTCCCCCTCCCTCACCTTATCTCGGTCGTTCCTCGCCCTCTCCCCCTCCCTCATCTGATCACGGTCGTTCCTCGCCCTCTCCCCCTCCCTCATCTGATCACGGTCGTTCCTCACCCTCTCCCCCTCCCTCATCTGATCACGGTCGTTCTTCGCCCTCTCCCGTTCCCTCATCTGATCACGGTCGTTCCTCACCCTCTCCCCCTCCCTCATCTGATCACGGTCGTTCCTCGCCCTCTCCCCCTCCCTCATCTGATCACGGTCGTTCCTCGCCCTCTCCCCCTCCATCATCTGATCACCGTCGTTCCTCGTCCTCTCCCCCTCCCTCATCTGATCACTGTCATTCCTCGCCCTCTCCCCCTCCCTCATCTGATCACGGTCGTTCCTCACCCTCTCCCCCTCCCTCATCTGATCACGGTCGTTCCTCGCCCTCTCCCCCTCCCTCATCTGATCACGGTCGTTCCTCGCCCTCTCCCCCTCCCTCATCTGATCACGGTCGTTCCTCGCCCTCTCCCCCTCCCTCATCTGATCGCCGTCGTTCCTCACCCTCTCCCCCTCCCTCATCTGATCACGGTCGTTCCTCGCCCTCTCCCCCTCCCTCATCTGATCACGGTCGTTCCTCACCCTCTCCCCCTCCCTCATCTGATCACGGTCGTTCCTCGCCCTCTCCCCCTCCCTCATCTGATCGCCGTCGTTCCTCACCCTCTCCCCCTCCCTCATCTGATCACGGTCGTTCCTCACCCTCTCCCCCTCCCTCATCTGATCACCGTCATTCCTCACCCTCTCCCCCTCCCTCATCTGATCACGGTCGTTCCTCACCCTCTCCCCCTCCCTCATCTGATCACGGTCGTTCCTCGCCCTCTCCCCCTCCCTCATCTGATCGCCGTCGTTCCTCACCCTCTCGCCCTCCCTCATCTGATCACGGTCGTTCCTCACCCTCTCCCGCTCCCTCATCTGATCACGGTCGTTCCTCACCCTCTCCCCCTCCCTCATCTGATCGCGGTCGTTCCTCGCCCTCTCCCCCTCCCTCATCTGATCACGGTCGTTCCTCACCCTCTCCCTCTCCCTCAGCTGATCGCCGTCGTTCCTCGCCCTCTCCCCCTCCCTCATCTGATCACGGTCGTTCCTCGCCCTCTCCCCCTCCCTCATCTGATCACCGTCGTTCCTCGCCCTCTCCCCCTCCCTCATCTGATCACGGTCGTTCCTCGCCCTCTCCCCCTCCCTCATCTGATCACGGTCGTTCCTCACCCTCTCCCCCTCCCTCATCTGATCACGGTCGTTCCTCGCCCTCTCCCCCTCCCTCATCTGATCACGGTCGTTCCTCACCCTCTCCCCCTCCCTCATCTGATCACGGTCGTTCCTCGCCCTCTCCCCCTCCCTCATCTGATCACCGTCGTTCCTCACCCTCTCCCCCTCCCTCATCTGATCACGGTCGTTCCTCGCCCACTCCCCCTCCCTCATCTGATCACGGTCGTTCCTCGCCCTCTCCCCCTCCCTCATCTGATCACCGTCGTTCCTCACCCTCTCCCCCTCCCTCATCTGATCACGGTCGTTCCTCGCCCTCTCCCCCTCCCTCATCTGATCACGGTCGTTCCTCGCCCTCTCCCCCTCCCTCATCTGATCACGGTCGTTCCTCACCCTCTCCCCCTCCCTCATCTGATCACGGTCGTTCCTCACCCTCTCCCCCTCCCTCATCTGATCACGGTCGTTCCTCACCCTCTCCCCCTCCCTCATCTGATCACGGTCGTTCCTCACCCTCTCCCCCTCCCTCATCTGATCACGGTCGTTCCTCGCCCTCTCCCCCTCCCTCATCTGATCACGGTCGTTCCTCACCCTCTCCCCCTCCCTCATCTGATCACGGTCGTTCCTCACCCTCTCCCCCTCCCTCATCTGATCACCATCTTTCCTCATCCTCTCCCCCTCCCTCATCTGATCGCCGTCGTTCCTCACCCTCTCCCCCTCCCTCATCTGATCACCGTCGTTCCTCGCCCTCTCCCCCTCCCTCACCTGATCACCGTCGTTCCTCACCCTCTCCCCCTCCCTCATCTGATCGCCGTCGTTCCTCGCCCTCTCCCCCTCCCTCATCTGAGCGCGGTCGTTCCTCGCCCTCTCCCCCTCCCTCATCTGATCACGGTCGTTCCTCACCCTCTCCCCCTCCCTCATCTGATCACCGTCGTTCCTCGCCCTCTCCCCCTCCCTCATCTGATCACCGTCGTTCCTCACCCTCTCCCCCTCCCTCAGCTGATCACGGTCGTTCCTCGCCCTCTCCCCCTCCCTCATCTGATCGCGGTCGTTCCTCGCCCTCTACCCTCCCTCATCTGATCGCGGTCGTTCCTCGCCCTCTCCCCCTCCCTCATCTGATCACCTTCGTTCCTCGCCCTCTCCCCCTCCATCATCCGATCACGGTCGTTCCTCACCCTCTCCCCCTCTCTCATCCGATCGCCGTCGTTCCTCGCCCTCTCCCCCTCCCTCATCCGATCACGGTCGTTCCTCGCCCTCTCCCCCTCCCTCATCTGATCACGGTCGTTCCTCGCCCTCTCCCCCTCCCTCATCTGATCACGGTCGTTCCTCGCCCTCTCCCCCTCCCTCATCTGATCACGGTCGTTCCTCGCCCTCTCCCCCTCCCTCATCTGATCACGGTCGTTCCTCGCCCTCTCCCCCTCCCTCATCTGATCACGGTCGTTCCTCGCCCTCTCCCCCTCCATCATCTGATCACGGTCGTTCCTCGCCCTCTCCCCCTCCCTCATCTGATCACGGTCGTTCCTCGCCCTCTCCCCCTCCCTCATCTGATCACGGTCGTTCCTCGCCCTCTCCCCCTCCCTCATCTGATCACCGTCGTTCCTCACCCTCTCCCCTCCCTCATCTGATCGCGGTCGTTCCTCGCCCTCTCCCCCTCCCTCATCTGATCACCGTCGTTCCTCACCCTCTCCCCCTCCCTCATCTGATCGCGGTCGTTCCTCGCCCTCTCCCCCTCCCTCATCTGATCGCGGTCGTTCCTCGCCCTCTCCCCCTCCCTCATCTGATCGCTGTCGTTCCTCGCCCTCTCCCCCTCCCTCATCTGATCGCTGTCGTTCCTCGCCCTCTCCCCCTCCCTCATCTGATCACGGACGTTCCTCACCCTCTCCCCCTCCCTCATCTGATCACGGTCGTTCCTCGCCCTCTCCCGCTCCCTCATCTGATCACGGTCGTTCCTCGCCCTCTCCCCCTCCCTAATCTGATCTCCGTCGTTCCTCACCCTCTCCCCCTCCCTCATCTGATCGCCGTCGTTCCTCGCCCTCTCCCCCTCCCTCATCTGATCACGGTCGTTCCTCACCCTCTCCCGCTCCCTCATCTGATCACGGTCGTTCCTCGCCCTCTCCCCCTCCCTCATCTGATCGCCGTCGTTCCTCGCCCTCTCCCCCTCCCTCATCTGATCGCCGTCGTTCCTCACCCTCTCCCCCTCCCTCATCTGATCACTGTCGTTCCTCGCCCTCTCCCCCTCCCTCATCTGATCACGGTCGTTCCTCACCCTCTCCCCCTCCCTCATCTGATCACGGTCGTTCCTCGCCCTCTCCCCCTCCCTCATCTGATCGCCGTCGTTCCTCGCCCTCTCCCCCTCCCTCATCTGATCGCCGTCGTTCCTCCGCCTCTCCCCCTCCCTCACCTGGTCACCGTCGTTCCTCGCCTTCTCCCCCTCCCTCATCTGATCACCGTCGTTCCTCACCCTCTCCCCCTCCCTCACCTGATCACGGTCGTTCCTCGCCCTCTCCCGCTCCCTCATCTGATCACGGTCGTTCCTCACCCTCTCCCCCTCCCTCATCTGATCACGGTCGTTCCTCGCCCTCACCCGCTCCCTCATCTGATCACGGTCGTTCCTCACCCTCTCCCCCTCCCTCATCTGATCACGGTCGTTCCTCGCCCTCTCCCCCTCCCTCATCTGATCACCGTCGTTCCTCGCCCTCTCCCGCTCCCTCATCTGATCACGGTCGTTCCTCGCCCTCTCCCCCTCCCTCATCTGATCGCCGTCGTTCCTCACCCTCTCGCCCTCCCTCATCTGATCACGGTCGTTCCTCACCCTCTCCCCCCTCCCTCATCTGATCACCGTCGTTCCTCACCCTCTCCCCCTCCCTCATCTGATCACGGTCGTTCCTCGCCCTCTCCCCCTCCCTCATCTGATCGCGGTCGTTCCTCGCCCTCTCCCCCTCCCACATCTGATCACCGTCGTTCCTCGCCCTCTCCACCTCCCTCATCTGATCACGGTCGTTCCTCGCCCTCTCCCGCTCCCTCATCTGATCGCCGTCGTTCCTCACCCTCTCCCCCTCCCTCATCTGATCGCCGTCGTTCCTCACCCTCTCCCCCTCCCTCATCTGATCGCCGTCGTTCCTCGCCCTCTCCCCCTCCCTCATCTGATCGCCGTCGTTCCTCGCCCTCTCCCCCTCCCTCACCTGATCGCCGTCGTTCCTCACCCTCTCCCCCTCCCTCAGCTGATCGCCGTCGTTCCTCGCCCTCTCCCCCTCCCTCATCTGATCGCGGTCGTTCCTCGCCCTCTCCCCCTCCCTCATCTGATCGCGGTCGTTCCTCGCCCTCTCCCCCTCCCTCATCTGATCACCGTCGTTCCTCGCCCTCTCCCCCTCCCTCATCTGATCACGGTCGTTCCTCGCCCTCTCCCGCTCCCTCATCTGATCACGGTCGTTCCTCACCCTCTCCCCCCTCCCTCATCTGATCACGGTCGTTCCTCGCCCTCTCCCCCTCCCTCATCTGATCACCGTCGTTCCTCGCCCTCTCCCGCTCCCTCATCTGATCACGGTCGTTCCTCGCCCTCTCCCCCTCCCTCATCTGATCGCCGTCGTTCCTCCCCCTCTCCCCCTCCCTCATCTGATCACCGTCGTTCCTCACCCTCTCCCCCTCCCTCATCTGATCACGGTCGTTCCTCGCCCTCTCCCGCTCCGTCATCTGATCACGGTCGTTCCTCACCCTCTCCCCCTCCCTCATCTGATCACGGTCGTTCCTCGCCCTCTCCCGCTCCCTCATCTGATCACGGTCGTTCCTCACCCTCTCCCCCTCCCTCATCTGATCACGGTCGTTCCTCGCCCTCTCCCCCTCCCTCATCTGATCACCGTCGTTCCTCGCCCTCTCCCGCTCCCTCATCTGATCACGGTCGTTCCTCGCCCTCTCCACCTCCCTCATCTGATCGCCGTCGTTCCTCACCCTCTCGCCCTCCCTCATCTGATCACGGTCGTTCCTCACCCTCTCCCCCTCCCTCATCTGATCACCGTCGTTCCTCACCCTCACCCCCTCCCTCATCTGATCACGGTCGTTCCTCGCCCTCTCCCCCTCCCTCATCTGATCGCGGTCGTTCCTCGCCCTCTCCCCCTCCCTCATCTGATCGCCGTCGTTCCTCACCCTCTCCCCCTCCCTCATCTGATCACCGTCGTTCCTCGCCCTCTCCCCCTCCCTCACCTGATCACCGTCGTTCCTCACCCTCTCCCCCTCCCTCAGCTGATCGCCGTCGTTCCTCGCCCTCTCCCCCTCCCTCATCTGATCGCGGTCGTTCCTCGCCCTCTCCCCCTCCCTCATCTGATCGCGGTCGTTCCTCGCCCTCTCCCCCTCCCTCATCTGATCACCGTCGTTCCTCGCCCTCTCCCCCTCCCTCATCTGATCACCGTCGTTCCTCACCCTCACCCCCTCCCTCATCTGATCACGGTCGTTCCTCGCCCTCTCCCCCTCCCTCATCTGATCGCGGTCGTTCCTCGCCCTCTCCCCCTCCCTCATCTGATCGCCGTCGTTCCTCACCCTCTCCCCCTCCCTCATCTGATCACGGTCGTTCCTCGCCCTCTCCCCCTCCCTCATCTGATCACGGTCGTTCCTCGCCCTCTCCCCCTCCCTCATCTGATCACCGTCGTTCCTCACCCTCTCCCCCTCCCTCATCTGATCACGGTCGTTCCTCGCCCTCTCCCCCTCCCTCATCTGATCACGGTCGTTCCTCGCCCTCTCCCCCTCCCTCATCTGATCACGGTCGTTCCTCACCCTCTCCCCCTCCCTCATCTGATCACGGTCGTTCCTCACCCTCTCCCCCTCCCTCATCTGATCACGGTCGTTCCTCACCCTCTCCCCCTCCCTCATCTGATCACGGTCGTTCCTCACCCTCTCCCCCTCCCTCATCTGATCGCCGTCGTTCCTCGCCCTCTCCGCCTCCCTCATCTGATCACGGACGTTCCTCGCCCTCTCCCCCTCCCTCATCTGATCACGGTCGTTCCTCGCCCTCTCCCCCTCCCTCATCTGATCGCCGTCGTTCCTCGCCCTCTCCCACTCCCTCATCTGATCACGGTCGTTCCTCGCCCTCTCCCGCTCCCTCATCTGATCACCGTCGTTCCTCGCCCTCTCCCCCTCCCTCATCTGATCGCCGTCGTTCCTCGCCCTCTCCCGCTCCCTCATCTGATCACGGTCGTTCCTCGCCCTCTCCCCCTCCCTCATCTGATCACGGTCGTTCCTCACCCTCTCCCCCTCCCTCATCTGATCGCCATCGTTCCTCACCCTCTCCCCCTCCCTCATCTGATCACGGTCGTTCCTCGCCCTCTCCCCCTCCCTCATCTGATCACCGTCGTTCCTCGCCCTCTCCCCCTCCCTCATCTGATCACGGTCGTTCCTCGCCCTCTCCCCCCTCCCTCATCTGATCACGGTCGTTCCTCGCCCTCTCCCGCTCCCTCATCTGATCACCGTCGTTCCTCGTCCTCTCCCCCTCCATCATCTGATCGCCGTCGTTCCTCGCCCTCTCCCCCTCCATCATCTGATCACGGTCGTTCCTCGCCCTCTCCCCCTCCCTCATCTGATCACCGTCGTTCCTCGCCCTCTCCCCCTCCCTCATCTGATAACGGTCGTTCCTCGCCCTCTCCCCCTCCCTCATCTGATCACGGTCGTTCCTCACCCTCTCCCGCTCCCTCATCTGATCACCGTCGTTCCTCGCCCTCTCCCCCTCCCTCATCTGATCACGGTCGTTCCTCACCCTCTCCCTCTCCCCCATCTGATCGCGGTCGTTCCTCGCCCTCTCCCCTCCCTCATCTGATCACCGTCGTTCCTCACCCTCTCCCCCTCCCTCATCTGATCGCCGTCGTTCCTCACCCTCTCCCCCTCCCTCACCTTATCACGGTCGTTCCTCGCCCTCTCCCCCTCCCTCATCTGATCACGGTCGTTCCTCACCCTCTCCCCCTCCCTCATCTGATCGCCGTCGTTCCTCACCCTCTTCCCCTCCCTCACCTTATCACGGTCGTTCCTCGCCCTCTCCCCCTCCCTCATCTGATCACGGTCGTTCCTCACCCTCTCCCCCTCCCTCATCTGATCACGGTCGTTCCTCACCCTCTCCCCCTCCCTCATCTGATCACGGTCTTTCCTCACCCTCTCCCCCTCCCTCACCTTATCTCGGTCGTTCCTCGCCCTCTCCCCCTCCCTCATCTGATCACGGTCGTTCCTCACCCTCTCCCCCTCCCTCATCTGATCACTGTCGTTCCTCACCCTCTCCCCCTCCCTCATCTGATCACGGTCGTTCCTCACCCTCTCCCCCTCCCTCATCTGATCACGGTCGTTCTTCGCCCTCTCCCCCTCCCTCATCTGATCACGGTCGTTCCTCGCCCTCTCCCCCTCCCTCATCTGATCACGGTCGTTCCTCACCCTCTCCCCCTCCCTCATCTGATCACGGTCGTTCCTCGCCCTCTCCCCCTCCCTCATCTGATCACGGTCGTTCCTCCCCCTCTCCCCCTCCCTCACCTGGTCACCGTCGTTCCTCGCCTTCTCCCCCTCCCTCATCTGATCACCGTCGTTCCTCACCCTCTCCCCCTCCCTCATCTGATCACGGTCGTTCCTCGCCCTCTCCCGCTCCCTCATCTGATCACGGTCGTTCCTCACCCTCTCCCCCTCCCTCATCTGATCACGATCGTTCCTCGCCCTCTCCCGCTCCCTCATCTGATCACGGTCGTTCCTCACCCTCTCCCCCTCCCTCATCTGATCACGGTCGTTCCTCGCCCTGTCCCCCTCCCTCATCTGATCACCGTCGTTCCTCGCCCTCTCCCGCTCCCTCATCTGATCACGGTCGTTCCTCGCCCTCTCCCCCTCCCTCATCTGATCGCCGTCGTTCCTCACCCTCTCGCCCTCCCTCATCTGATCACGGTCGTTCCTCACCCTCTCCCCCTCCCTCATCTGATCACCGTCGTTCCTCACCCTCTCCCCCTCCCTCATCTGATCACGGTCGTTCCTCGCCCTCTCCCCCTCCCTCATCTGATCGCGGTCGTTCCTCGCCCTCTCCCCCTCCCTCATCTGATCACCGTCGTTCCTCGCCCTCTCCCCCTCCCTCATCTGATCACGGTCGTTCCTCACCCTCTCCCCCCTCCCTCATCTGATCACGGTCGTTCCTCGCCCTCTCCCCCTCCCTCATCTGATCTCGGTCGTTCCTCGCCCTCTCCCGCTCCCTCATCTGATCGCCGTCGTTCCTCACCCTCTCCCCCTCCCTCATCTGATCGCCGTCGTTCCTCACCCTCTCCCCCTCCCTCATCTGATCACCGTCGTTCCTCGCCCTCTCCCCCTCCCTCACCTGATCACCGTCGTTCCTCACCCTCTCCCCCTCCCTCAGCTGATCGCCGTCGTTCCTCGCCCTCTCCCCCTCCCTCATCTGATCGCGGTCGTTCCTCGCCCTCTCCCCCTCCCTCATCTGATCGCGGTCGTTCCTCGCCCTCTCCCCCTCCCTCATCTGATCACCGTCGTTCCTCACCCTCTCCCCCTCCCTCAGCTGATCACCGTCGTTCCTCGCCCTCTCCCCCTCCCTCATCTGATCACGGTCGTTCCTCGCCCTCTCCCCCTCCCTCATCTGAACACGGTCGTTCCTCGCCCTCTCCCCCTCCCTCATCAGATCGCGGTCCCTCGCCCTCTCCCCCTCCCTCATCTGATCGCGGTCGTTCCTCGCCCTCTCCCCCTCCCTCATCTGATCACCGTCGTTCCTCGCCCTCTCCCCCTCCCTCATCTGATCACCGTCGTTCCTCGCCCTCTCCCCCTCCCTCAGCTGATCACGGTCGTTCCTCGCCCTCTCCCCCTCCCTCATCTGATCACGGTCGTTCCTCGCCCTCTCCCCCTCCCTCATCTGATCACGGTCGTTCCTCGCCCTCTCCCCCTCCATCATCTGATCACGGTCGTTCCTCACCCTCTCCCCCTCCCTCATCTGATCGCCGTCGTTCCTCGCCCTCTCCCCATCCCTCATCTGATCACGGTCGTTCCTCGCCCTCTCCCCCTCCCTCATCTGATCGCCGTCGTTCCTCGCCCTCTCCCCCTCCCTCATCTGATCGCGGTCGTTCCTCACCCTCTCCCCCTCCCTCATCTGATCACGGTCGTTCCTCACCCTCTCCCCCTCCCTCATCTGATCGCCGTCATTCCTCGCCCTCTCCGCCTCCCTCATCTGATCACGGTCGTTCCTCGCCCTCTCCCGCTCCCTCATCTGATCACGGTCGTTCCTCGCCCTCTCCCCCTCCCTCATCTGATCGCCGTCGTTCCTCGCCCTCTCCCCCTCCCTCATCTGATCACGGTCGTTCCTCGCCCTCTCCCCCTCCCTCATCTGATCACCGTCGTTCCTCGCCCTCTCCCCCTCCCTCATCTGATCACGGTCGTTCCTCGCCCTCTCCCCCTCCCTCATCTGATCACGGTCGTTCCTCACCCTCTCCCCCTCCCTCATCTGATCACGGTCGTTCCTCGCCCTCTCCCCCTCCCTCATCTGATCACGGTCGTTCCTCGCCCTCTCCCGCTCCCTCATCTGATCGCCGTCGTTCCTCACCCTCTCCCCCTCCCTCATCTGATCACGGTCGTTCCTCACCCTCTCCCCCTCCCTCACCTTATCTCGGTCGTTCCTCGCCCTCTCCCCCTCCCTCATCTGATCACGGTCGTTCCTCACCCTCTCCCCCTCCCTCATCTGATCACTGTCGTTCCTCACCCTCTCCCCCTCCCTCATCTGATCACGGTCGTTCCTCGCCCTCTCCCCCTCCCTCATCTGATCACGGTCGTTCCTCACCCTCTCCCCCTCCCTCATCTGATCGCGGTCGTTCCTCGCCCTCTCCCCCTCCCTCATCTGATCACGGTCGTTCCTCACCCTCTCCCCCTCCCTCATCTGATCACGGTCGTTCCTCACCCTCTCCCCCTCCCTCATCTGATCACGGTCGTTCTTCGCCCTCTCCCCCTCCCTCATCTGATCACGGTCGTTCCTCGCCCTCTCCCCCTCCCTCATCTGATCACGGTCGTTCTTCGCCCTCTCCCCCTCCCTCATCTGATCACGGTCGTTCCTCGCCCTCTCCCCCTCCCTCATCTGATCACGGTCGTTCCTCGCCCTCTCCCCCTCCCTCATCTGATCACGGTCGTTCCTCACCCTATCCCCCTCCCTCATCTGATCGCCGTCGTTCCTCGCCCTATCCCCCTCCCTCATCTGATCACCGTCGTTCCTCGCCCTCTCCTCCCGCTCCCTCATCTGATCACGGTCGTTCCTCGCCCTCTTCCCCCTCCCTCATCTGATCACGGTCGTTCCTCACCCTCTCCCCCTCCCTCATCTGATCACGGTCGTTCCTCACCCTCTCCCCCTCCCTCATCTGATCACGGTCGTTCTTCGCCCTCTCCCCCTCCCTCATCTGATCACGGTCGTTCCTCACCCTCTCCCCCTCCCTCATCTGATCACCGTCGTTCCTCGCTCTCTCCCCCTCCCTCATCTGATCACCATCTTTCCTCATCCTCTCCCCCTCCCTCATCTGATCACGGTCGTTCCTCGCCCTCTCCCCCTCCCTCATCTGATCACGGTCGTTCCTCGCCCTCTCCCCCTCCCTCATCTGATCACCGTCTTTCCTCATCCTCTCCCCCTCCCTCATCTGATCACGGTCGTTCCTCACCCTCTCCCCCTCCCTCATCTGATCACCGTCGTTCCTCGCTCTCTCCCCCTCCCTCATCTGATCACCATCTTTCCTCATCCTCTCCCCCTCCCTCATCTGATCACGGTCGTTCCTCGCCCTCTCCCCCTCCCTCATCTGATCACGGTCGTTCCTCGCCCTCTCCCCCTCCCTCATCTGATCACCATCTTTCCTCATCCTCTCCCCCTCCCTCATCTGATCACGGTCGTTCCTCGCCCTCTCCCCCTCCCTCATCTGATCGCCGTCGTTCCTCACCCTCTCCCCCTCCCTCATCTGATCACCGTCGTTCCTCGCCCTCTCCCCCTCCCTCACCTGATCACCGTCGTTCCTCACCCTCTCCCCCTCCCTCATCTGATCGCCGTCGTTCCTCGCCCTCTCCCCCTCCCTCATCTGAGCGCGGTCGTTCCTCGCCCTCTCCCCCTCCCTCATCTGATCACGGTCGTTCCTCGCCCTCTCCCCCTCCCTCATCTGATCACGGTCGTTCCTCACCCTCTCCCCCTCCCTCATCTGAACACGGTCGTTCCTCGCCCTCTCCCCCCTCCCTCATCTGATCACCGTCGTTCCTCGCCCTCTCCCCCTCCCTCATCTGATCACCGTCGTTCCTCGCCCTCTCCCCCTCCATCATCTGATCACGGTCGTTCCTCACCCTCTCCCCCTCCCTCATCTGATCGCCGTCGTTCCTCGCCCTCTCCCCCTCCCTCATCTGATCACGGTCGTTCCTCACCCTCTCCCCCTCCCTCATCTGATCACGGTCGTTCCTCGCCCTCTCCCCCTCCCTCATCTGATCACCGTCGTTCCTCGCCCTCTCCCCCTCCCTCATCTGATCACCGTCGTTCCTCGCCCTCTCCCCCTCCATCATCTGATCACGGTCGTTCCTCACCCTCTCCCCCTCCCTCATCTGATCGCCGTCGTTCCTCGCCCTCTCCCCCTCCCTCATCTGATCACGGTCGTTCCTCGCCCTCTCCCCCTCCCTCATCTGATCGCCGTCGTTCCTCACCCTCTCCCCCTCCCACATCTGATCACGGTCGTTCCTCACCCTCTCCCCCTCCCTCATCTGATCACGGTCGTTCCTCACCCTCTCCCCCTCCCTCATCTGATCGCCGTCGTTCCTCGCCCTCTCCGCCTCCCTCATCTGATCACGGTCGTTCCTCGCCCTCTCCCCCTCCCTCATCTGATCACGGTCGTTCCTCGCCCTCTCCCCCTCCCTCATCTGATCGCCGTCGTTCCTCGCCCTCTCCCCCTCCCTCATCTGATCGCGGTCGTTCCTCGCCCTCTCCCGCTCCCTCATCTGATCACCGTCGTTCCTCGCCCTCTCCCCCTCCCTCATCTGATCGCCGTCGTTCCTCGCCCTCTCCCGCTCCCTCATCTGATCACGGTCGTTCCTCGCCCTCTCCCCCTCCCTCATCTGATCACGGTCGTTCCTCACCCTCTCCCCCTCCCTCATCTGATCGCCCTCGTTCCTCACCCTCTCCCCCTCCCTCATCTGATCACGGTCGTTCCTCGCCCTCTCCCCCTCCCTCATCTGATCGCGGTCGTTCCTCGCCCTCTCCCCCTCCCTCATCTGATCGCGGTCGTTCCTCGCCCTCTCCCCCTCCCTCATCTGATCGCCGTCGTTCCTCACCCTCTCCCCCTCCCACATCTGATCACGGTCGTTCCTCACCCTCTCCCCCTCCCTCATCTGATCACGGTCGTTCCTCACCCTCTCCCCCTCCCTCATCTGATCGCCGTCGTTCCTCGCCCTCTCCGCCTCCCTCATCTAATCACGGTCGTTCCTCGCCCTCTCCCCCTCCCTCATCTGATCACGGTCGTTCCTCGCCCTCTCCCCCTCCCTCATCTGATCGCCGTCGTTCCTCGCCCTCTCCCCCTCCCTCATCTGATCACGGTCGTTCCTCGCCCTCTCCCGCTCCCTCATCTGATCACCGTCGTTCCTCGCCCTCTCCCCCTCCCTCATCTGATCGCCGTCGTTCCTCGCCCTCTCCCGCTCCCTCATCTGATCACGGTCGTTCCTCGCCCTCTCCCCCTCCCTCATCTGATCACGGTCGTTCCTCACCCTCTCCCCCTCCCTCATCTGATCGCCATCGTTCCTCACCCTCTCCCCCTCCCTCATCTGATCACGGTCGTTCCTCGCCCTCTCCCCCTCCCTCATCTGATCGCGGTCGTTCCTCGCCCTCTCCCCCTCCCTCATCTGATCACGGTCGTTCCTCGCCCTCTCCCCCTCCCTCATCTGATCACGGTCGTTCCTCGCCCTCTCCCCCTCCCTCATCTGATCACCGTCGTTCCTCGCCCTCTCCCCCTCCCTCATCTGATCACGGTCGTTCCTCGCCCTCTCCCCCTCCCTCACCTGATCACGGTCGTTCCTCGCCCTCTCCCCCTCCATCATCTGATCACGGTCGTTCCTCACCCTCTCCCCCTCCCTCATCTGATCACGGTCGTTCCTCGCCCTCTCCCCCTCCATCATCTGATCGCCGTCGTTCCTCGCCCTCTCCCCCTCCATCATCTGATCACGGTCGTTCCTCACCCTCTTCCCCTCCCTCACCTTATCACGGTCGTTCCTCGCCCTCTCCCCCTCCCTCATCTGATCACGGTCGTTCCTCACCCTCTCCCCCTCCCTCATCTGATCACGGTCGTTCCTCACCCTCTCCCCCTCCCTCATCTGATCACGGTCGTTCCTCACCCTCTCCCCCTCCCTCACCTTATCTCGGTCGTTCCTCGCCCTCATCCCCCTCCCTCATCTGATCACGGTCATTCCTCACCCTCTCCCCCTCCCTCATCTGATCGCCGTCGTTCCTCACCCTCTCCCCCTCCCTCATCTGATCACGGTCGTTCCTCACCCTCTCCCCCTCCCTCATCTGATCACGGTCGTTCCTCGCCCTCTCCCCCTCCCTCATCTGATCACCGTCGTTCCTCACCCTCTCCCCCTCCCTCATCTGATCGCCGTCGTTCCTCACCCTCTCCCCCTCCCTCATCTGATCACGGTCGTTCCTCACCCTCTCCCCCTCCCTCATCTGATCGCCGTCGTTCCTCACCCTCTCCCCCTCCCTCATCTGATCACGGTCGTTCCTCACCCTCTCCCCCTCCCTCATCTGATCACTGTCGTTCCTCACCCTCTCCCCCTCCCTCATCTGATCACGGTCGTTCCTCACCCTCTCCCCCTCCCTCATCTGATCACGGTCGTTCTTCGCCCTCTCCCCCTCCCTCATCTGATCACGGTCGTTCCTCGCCCTCTCCCCCTCCCTCATCTGATCACGGTCGTTCCTCACCCTCTCCCCCTCCCTCATCTGATCACCGTCGTTCCTCGCCCTCTCCCCCTCCCTCATCTGATCACGGTCGTTCCTCACCCTCTCCCCCTCCCTCATCTGATCACGGTCGTTCCTCACCCTCTCCCCCTCCCTCATCTGATCACCGTCGTTCCTCGCCCTCTCCCCCTCCCTCATCTGATCACGGTCGTTCTTCGCCCTCTCCCCCTCCCTCATCTGATCACGGTCGTTCCTCGCCCTCTCCCCCTCCCTCACCTTATCACGGTCGTTCCTCGCCCTCTCCCCCTCCCTCATCTGATCACGGTCGTTCCTCACCCTCTCCCCCTCCCTCATCTGATCACGGTCGTTCCTCACGCTCTCCCCCTCCCTCATCTGATCACGGTCGTTCCTCACCCTCTCCCCCTCCCTCATCTGATCACCGTCGTTCCTCGCTCTCTCCCCCTCCCTCATCTGATCACGGTCGTTCCTCACCCTCTCCCCCTCCCTCATCTGATCACGGTCGTTCCTCGCCCTCTCCCCCTCCCTCATCAGATCACGGTCGTTCCTCACCCTCTCCCCCTCCCTCATCTGATCACGGTCGTTCCTCACCCTCTCCCCCTCCCTCATCTGATCACGGTCGTTCCTCGCCCTCTCCCGCTCCCTCATCTGATCGCCGTCGTTCCTCACCCTCTCCCCCTCCCTCATCTGATCGCCGTCGTTCCTCACCCTCTCCCCCTCCCTCATCTGATCACCGTCGTTCCTCGCCCTCTCCCCCTCCCTCACCTGATCACCGTCGTTCCTCACCCTCTCCCCCTCCCTCATCTGATCACCGTCGTTCCTCACCCTCTCCCCCTCCCTCAGCTGATCACGGTCGTTCCTCGCCCTCTCCCCCTCCCTCATCTGATCACGGTCGTTCCTCACCCTCTCCCCCTCCCTCATCTGATCACGGTCGTTCCTCGCCCTCTCCCCCTCCCTCATCTGATCACGGTCGTTCCTCGCCCTCTCCCCCTCCCTCATCTGATCACGGTCGTTCCTCGCCCTCTCCCCCTCCATCATCTGATCACGGTCATTCCTCACCCTCTCCCCCTCCCTCATCTGATCGCCGTCGTTCCTCGCCCTCTCCCCCTCCCTCATCTGATCACGGTCGTTCCTCGCCCTCTCCCCCTCCCTCATCTGATCGCCGTCGTTCCTCACCCTCTCCCCCTCCCTCATCTGATCACGGTCGTTCCTCACCCTCTCCCCCTCCCTCATCTGATCACGGTCGTTCCTCACCCTCTCCCCCTCCCTCATCTGATCGCCGTCGTTCCTCGCCCTCTCCCCCTCCCTCATCTGATCACGGTCGTTCCTCGCCCTCTCCCCCTCCCTCATCTGATCGCCGTCGTTCCTCGCCCTCTCCCCCTCCCTCATCTGATCACGGTCGTTCCTCGCCCTCTCCCGCTCCCTCATCTGATCACCGTCGTTCCTCGCCCTCTCCCCCTCCCTCATCTGATCGCCGTCGTTCCTCGCCCTCTCTCGCTCCCTCATCTGATCACGGTCGTTCCTCGCCCTCTCCCCCTCCCTCATCTGATCGCCGTCGTTCCTCACCCTCTCCCCCTCCCTCATCTGATCACGGTCGTTCCTCGCCCTCTCCCCCTCCCTCATCTGATCACCGTCGTTCCTCGCCCTCTCGCCCTCCCTCATCTGATCACGGTCGTTCCTCGCCCTCTCCCCCTCCCTCATCTGATCACGGTCGTTCCTCGCCCTCTCCCCCTCCCTCATCTGATCGCCGTCGTTCCTCGCCCTCTCCCCCTCCATCATCTGATCACGGTCGTTCCTCGCCCTCTCCCCCTCCCTCATCTGATCACGGTCGTTCCTCGCCCTCTCCCCCTCCCTCATCTGATCACGGTCGTTCCTCACCCTCTCCCGCTCCATCATCTGATCACCGTCGTTCCTCGCCCTCTCCCCCTCCCTCATCTGATCACGGTCGTTCCTCGCCCTCTCCCCCTCCCTCATCTGATCACGGTCGTTCCTCACCCTCTCCCGCTCCATCATCTGATCACCGTCGTTCCTCGCCCTCTCCCCCTCCCTCATCTGATCACGGTCGTTCCTCGCCCTCTCCCCCTCCCTCATCTGATCACGGTCGTTCCTCGCCCTCTCCCCCTCCATCATCTGATCACGGTCGTTCCTCACCCTCTCCCCCTCCCTCATCTGATCACGGTCGTTCCTCACCCTCTCCCCCTCCATCATCTGATCGCCGTCGTACCTCGCCCTCTCCCCCTCCCTCATCTGATCACGGTCGTTCCTCACCCTCTCCCCCTCCCTCACCTTATCACGGTCGTTCCTCACCCTCTCCCCCTCCCTCATCTGATCACGGTCGTTCCTCACCCTCTCCCCCTCCCTCATCTGATCACGGTGGTTCCTCGCCCTCTCCCCCTCCCTCATCTGATCACGGTCGTTCCTCACCCTCTCCCCCTCCCTCACCTTATCTCGGTCGTTCCTCGCCCTCTCCCCCTCCCTCATCTGATCACGGTCGTTCCTCACCCTCTCCCCCTCCCTCATCTGATCACTGTCGTTCCTCACCCTCTCCCCCTCCCTCATCTGATCACGGTCGTTCCTCACCCTCTCCCCCTCCCTCATCTGATCACGGTCGTTCCTCGCCCTCTCCCCCTCCCTCATCTGATCACGGTCGTTCCTCGCCCTCTCCCCCTCCCTCATCTGATCACGGTCGTTCCTCACCCTCTCCCCCTCCCTCACCTTATCACGGTCGTTCCTCGCCCTCTCCCCCTCCCTCATCTGATCACGGTCGTTCCTCACCCTCTCCCCCTCCCTCATCTGATCACGGTCGTTCCTCACCCTCTCCCCCTCCGTCATCTGATCGCCGTCGTTCCTCGCCCTCTCCCCCTCCCTCATCTGATCACCGTCGTTCCTCACCCTCTCCCCCTCCCTCATCTGATCACGGTCGTTCCTCACCCTCTCCCCCTCCCTCATCTGATCACCGTCGTTCCTCGCCCTCTCCCCTCCCTCATCTGATCACGGTCGTTCCTCGCCCTCTCCCCCTCCCTCATCTGATCACGGTCGTTCCTCGCCCTCTCCCCCTCCCTCATCTGATCACGGTCGTTCCTCACCCTCTCCCCCTCCCTCATCTGATCACCGTCATTCGTCACCCTCTCCCCCTCCCTCATCTGATCACGGTCGTTCCAACCCTCTCCCCCTCCCTCATCTGATCACGGTCGTTCCTCGCCCTCTCCCCCTCCCTCATCTGATCACGGTCGTTCCTCACCCTCTCCCCCTCCCTCATCTGATCACGGTCGTTCCTCGCCCTCTCCCCCTCCCTCATCTGATCACCGTCGTTCCTCACCCTCTCCCCCTCCCTCATCTGATCACGGTCGTTCCTCGCCCTCTCCCGCTCCCTCATCTGATCACGGTCGTTCCTCACCCTCTCCCCCTCCCTCATCTGATCACCGTCGTTCCTCGCCCTCTCCCCCTCCCTCATCTGATCGCCGTCGTTCCTCACCCTCTCCCCCTCCGTCATCTGATCACCGTCGTTCCTCGCCCTCTCCCCCTCCCTCATCTGATCACGGTCGTTCCTCACCCTCTCCCCCTCCCTCATCTGATCCCGGTCGTTCCTCTACCTCTCCCCCTCCCTCATCTGATCACGGTCGTTCCTCACCCTCTCCCCCTCCCTCATCTGATCCCGGTCGTTCCTCACCCTCTCCCCCTCCATCATCTGATCACGGTCGTTCCTCGCCCTCTCCCCCTCCCTCATCTGATCACGGTCATTCCTCGCCCTCTCCCCCTCCCTCATCTGATCACGGTCGTTCCTCACCATCTCCCCCTCCCTCATCTGATCACGGTCGTTCCTCGCCCTCTCCCCCTCCCTCATCTGATCGCCGTCGTTCCTCGGCCTCTCCCCCTCCCTCATCTGATCACGGTCGTTCCTCGCCCTCTCCCCCTCCCTCATCTGATCGCCGTCGTTCCTCACCCTCTCCCCCTCCCTCATCTGATCACCGTCGTTCCTCGCCCTCTCCCCCTCCCTCATCTGATCGCCGTCGTTCCTCACCCTCTCCCCCTCCCTCATCTGATCACGGTCGTTCCTCGCCCTCTCCCCCTCCCTCATCTGATCACGGTCGTTCCTCGCCCTCTCCCCGTCCCTCATCTGATCACCGTCGTTCCTCACCCTCTCCCCATCCCTCATCTGATCACGGTCGTTCCTCGCCCTCTCCCCCTCCCTCATCTGATCACCGTCGTTCCTCACCCTCTCCCCCTCCCTCATCTGATCGCGGTCGTTCCTCGCCCTCTCCCCCTCCCTCATCTGATCACGGTCGTTCCTCACCCTCTCCCCCTCCCTCATCTGATCACGGTCGTTCCTCGCCCTCTCCCCCTCCCTCATCTGATCACGGTCGTTCCTCACCCTCTCCCCCTCCCTCATCTGATCACCGTCGTTCCTCACCCTCTCCCCCTCCCTCATCTGATCGCGGTCGTTCCTCACCCTCTCCCCCTCCCTCATCTGATCACGGTCGTTCCTCGCCCTCTCCCCCTCCCTCATCTGATCACGGTCGTTCCTCGCCCTCTCCCCCTCCCTCATCTGATCACGGTCGTTCCTCGCCCTCTCCCCCTCCCTCACCTGATCACGGTCGTTCCTCACCCTCTCCCCCTCCCTCAGCTGATCACGGTCGTTCCTCACCCTCTCCCCCTCCCTCACCTGATCACGGTCGTTCCTCGCCCTCTCCCCCTCCCTCATCTGATCGCGGTCGTTCCTCACCCTCTCCCCCTCCCTCAGATGATCACGGTCGTTCCTCGCCCTCTCCCCCTCCCTCATCTGATCGCCGTCGTTCCTCACCCTCTCCCCCTCCCTCATCTGATCGCCGTCGTTCCTCGCCCTCTCCCCCTCCCTCATCTGATCGCCGTCGTTCCTCACCCTCTCCCCCTCCCTCATCTGATCGCCGTCGTTCCTCGCCCTCTCCCCCTCCCTCATCTGATCACCGTCGTTCCTCACCCTCTCCCCCTCCCTCATCTGATCACGGTCGTTCCTCACCCTCTCCCCCTCCCTCATCTGATCACGGTCGTTCCTCACCCTCTCCCCCTCCCTCATCTGATCACGGTCGTTCCTCACCCTCTCCCCCTCCCTCATCTGATCACGGTCGTTCCTCACCCTCTCCCCCTCCCTCATCTGATCGCCGTCGTTCCTCACCCTCTCCCCCTCCCTCATCTGATCACGGTCGTTCCTCGCCCTCTCCCCCTCCCTCATCTGATCACGGTCGTTCCTCGCCCTCTCCCCCTCCCTCATCTGATCACGGTCGTTCCTCACCCTCTCCCCCTCCCTCATCTGATCACGGTCGTTCCTCACCCTCTCCCCCTCCCTCATCTGATCGCCGTCGTTCCTCACCCTCTCCCCCTCCCTCATCTGATCACGGTCGTTCCTCGCCCTCTCCCCCTCCCTCATCTGATCACGGTCGTTCCTCACCCTCTCCCCCTCCCTCATCTGATCGCGGTCGTTCCTCACCCTCTCCCCCTCCCTCATCTGATCACGGTCGTTCCTCACCCTCTCCCCCTCCCTCATCTGATCACCGTCGTTCCTCACCCTCTCCCCTCCCTCATCTGATCACGGTCGTTCCTCACCCTCTCCCCCTCCCTCATCTGATCACGGTCGTTCCTCGCCCTCTCCCCCTCCCTCATCTGATCACCGTCGTTCCTCGCCCTCTCCCCCTCCCTCATCTGATCACGGTCGTTCCTCGCCCTCTCCCCCTCCCTCATCTGATCACGGTCGTTCCTCACCCTCTCCCCCTCCCTCATCTGATCACGGTCGTTCCTCGCCCTCTCCCCCTCCCTCATCTGATCGCCGTCGTTCCTCACCCTCTCCCCCTCCCTCACCTGATCACGGTCGTTCCTCGCCCTCTCCCCCTCCCTCATCTGATCACGGTCGTTCCTCGCCCTCTCCCCCTCCCTCATCTGATCACGGTCGTTCCTCACCCTATCCCCCTCCCTCATCTGATCACCGTCGTTCCTCACCCTCTCCCCCTCCCTCATCTGATCGCCGTCGTTCCTCGCCCTCTCCCCCTCCCTCATCTGATCGCCGTCGTTCCTCGCCCTCTCCCCCTCCCTCATCTGATCACGGTCGTTCCTCACCCTCTCCCCCTCCCTCATCTGATCGCCGTCGTTCCTCGCCCTCTCCCCCTCCCTCATCTGATCTCCGTCGTTCCTCGCCCTCTCACCCTCCCTCATCTGATCGCCGTCGTTCCTCGCCCTCTCCCCCTCCCTCATCTGATCGCCGTCGTTCCTCGCCCTCTCCCCCTCCCTCATCTGATCGCCGTCGTTCCTCGCCCTCTCCCCATCCCTCATCTGATCGCCGTCGTTCCTCACGCTCTCCCCCTCCCTCATCTGATCACGGTCGTTCCTCGCCCTCTCCCCCTCCCTCATCTGATCACGGTCGTTCCTCGCCCTCTCCCCCTCCCTCATCTGATCACCGTCGTTCCTCGCCCTCTCCCCCTCCCTCATCTGATCACGGTCGTTCCTCGCCCTCTCCCCCTCCCTCATCTGATCACCGTCGTTCCTCGCCCTCTCTCCCTCCCTCATCTGATCACGGTCGTTCCTCGCCCTCTCACTCTCCCTCATCTGATCACGGTCGTTCCTCGCCCTCTCACCCTCCCTCATCTGATCACGGTCGTTCCTCGCCCTCTCCCCCTCCCTCATCTGATCACCGTCGTTCCTCACCCTCTCCCCCTCCCTCATCTGATCACCGTCGTTCCTCACCCTCTCCCCCTCCCTCATCTGATCACCGTCGTTCCTCGCCCTCTCACCCTCCCTCATCTGATCACGGTCGTTCCTCACCATCTCCCCCTCCCTCATCTGATAACGGTCGTTCCTCACCCTCTCCCCCTCCCTCATCTGATCACCGTCGTTCCTCACCCTCTCCCCCTCCCTCATCTGATCACGGTCGTTCCTCGCCCTCTCCCCCTCCCTCATCTGATCACGGTCGTTCCTCACCCTATCCCCCTCCCTCATCTGATCACCGTCGTTCCTCACCCTCTCCCCCTCCCTCATCTGATCGCCGTCGTTCCTCGCCCTCTCCCCCTCCCTCATCTGATCACGGTCGTTCCTCACCCTCTCCCCCTCCCTCATCTGATCGCCGTCGTTCCTCGCCCTCTCCCCCTCCCTCATCTGATCTCCGTCGTTCCTCGCCCTCTCACCCTCCCTCATCTGATCGCCGTCGTTCCTCGCCCTCTCCCCCTCCCTCATCTGATCGCCGTCGTTCCTCGCCCTCTCCCCCTCCCTCATCTGATCACGGTCGTTCCTCACCCTCTCCCGCTCCCTCATCTGATCACGGTCGTTCCTCGCCCTCTCCCCCTCCCTCATCTGATCACGGTCGTTCCTCGCCCTCTCCCCATCCCTCATCTGATCGCCGTCGTTCCTCACGCTCTCCCCCTCCCTCATCTGATCATGGTCGTTCCTCGCCCTCTCCCCCTCCCTCATCTGATCACGGTTGTTCCTCGCCCTCTCCCCCACCCTCATCTGATCACGGTCGTTCCTCGCCCTCTCCCCCTCCCTCATCTGATCACCGTCGTTCCTCGCCCTCTCCCCCTCCCTCATCTGATCACCGTCGTTCCTCGCCCTCTCCCCCTCCCTCATCTGATCACGGTCGTTCCTCGCCCTCTCCCCCTCCCTCATCTGATCACCGTCGTTCCTCACCCTCTCCCCCTCCCTCATCTGATCACCGTCGTTCCTCGCCCTCTCCCCCTCCCTCATCTGATCACGGTCGTTCCTCGCCCTCTCCCCCTCCCTCATCTGATCGCCGTCGTTCCTCGCCCTCTCCCCCTCCCTCATCTGATCACGGTCGTTCCTCGCCCTCTCCCCCTCCCTCATCTGATCGCGGTCGTTCCTCGCCGTCTCCCCCTCCCTCATCTGATCACGGTCGTTCCTCGCCCTCTCCCCCTCCCTCATCTGATCACTGTCGTTCCTCGCCCTCTCCCCCTCCCTCATCTGATCACTGTCGTTCCTCGCCCTCTCCCCCTCCCTCATCTGATCACGGTCGTTCCTCGCCCTCTCCCCCTCCCTCATCTGATCGCCGTCGTTCCTCACCCTCTCCCCCTCCCTCATCTGATCACGGTCGTTCCTCGCCCTCTCCGCCTCCCTCATCTGATCGCCGTCGTTCCTCACCCTCTCCCCCTCCCTCATCTGATCGCGGTCGTTCCTCGCCCTCTCCCCCTCCCTCATCTGATCACCGTCGTTCCTCGCCCTCTCCCCCTCCCTCATCTGATCTCCGTCGTTCCTCACCCTCTCCCCCTCCCTCATCTGATCTCCGTCGTTCCTCGCCCTCTCCCGCTCCCTCATCTGATCACCGTCGTTCCTCACCCTCTCCCCCTCCCACATCTGATCACGGTCGTTCCTCACCCTCTCCCCCTCCCTCATCTGATCTCCGTCGTTCCTCGCCCTCTCCCGCTCCCTCATCTGATCACCGTCGTTCCTCACCCTCTCCCCCTCCCACATCTGATCACGGTCGTTCCTCGCCCTCTCCCGCTCCCTCATCTGATCACCGTCGTTCCTCACCCTCTCCCCCTCCCTCATCTGATCACGGTCGTTCCTCGCCCTCTCCCCTCCCTCATCTGATCACTGTCGTTCCTCACCCTCTCCCCTCCCTCATCTGATCACGGTCGTTCCTCGCCCTCTCCCCCTCCCTCATCTGATCGCCGTCGTTCCTCGCCCTCTCCCCTCCCTCATCTGATCACTGTCGTTCCTCACCCTCTCCCCTCCCTCATCTGATCACGGTCGTTCCTCACCCTCTCCCCTCCCTCATCTGATCACGGTCGTTCCTCGCCCTCTCCCCTCCCTCATCTGATCGCCGTCGTTCCTCGCCCTCTCCCCCTCCCTCATCTGATCACCGTCGTTCCTCACCCTCTCCCCCTCCCTCATCTGATCACCGTCGTTCCTCACCCTCTCCACCTCCCTCATCTGATCACGGTCGTTCCTCACCCTCTCCCCCTCCCTCATCTGATCACCGTCGTTCCTCACCCTCTCCCCCTCCCTCATCTGATCTCCGTCGTTCCTCACCCTCTCCCCCTCCCTCATCTGATCACGGTCGTTCCTCGCCCTCTCCCCTCCCTCATCTGATCGCCGTCGTTCCTCGCCCTCTCCCCTCCCTCATCTGATCACTGTCGTTCCTCACCCTCTCCCCCTAACTCATCTGATCACGGTCGTTCCTCACCCTCTCCCCCTCCCTCATCTGATCACCGTCGTTCCTCACCCTCTCCCCCTCCCTCATCTGATCACGGTCGTTCCTCACCCTCTCCCCCTCCCTCATCTGATCGCCGTCGTTCCTCACCCTCTCCCCCTCCCTCATCTGATCACGGTCGTTCCTCGCCCTCTCCCCCTCCCTCATCTGATCACGGTCGTTCCTCGCCCTCTCCCCCTCCCTCATCTGATCACGGTCGTTCCTCACCCTCTCCCCCTCCCTCATCTGATCACGGTCGTTCCTCACCCTCTCCCCCTCCCTCATCTGATCGCCGTCGTTCCTCGCCCTCTCCCCCTCCCTCATCTGATCGCCGTCGTTCCTCACCCTCTCCCCCTCCCTCATCTGATCACGGTCGTTCCTCGCCCTCTCCCCCTCCCTCATCTGATCGCTGTCGTTCCTCACCCTCTCCCCCTCCCTCATCTGATCACTATCATTCCTCACCCTCTCCCCCTCCCTCATCTGATCACGGTCGTTCCTCGCCCTCTCCCCCTCCCTCATCTGATCACTATCATTCCTCACCCTCTCCCCCTCCCTCATCTGATCACGGTCGTTCCTCGCCCTCTCCCCCTCCCTCATCTGATCACGGTCGTTCCTCGCCCTCTCCCCCTCCCTCATCTGATCACGGTCGTTCCTCGCCCTCTCCCCCTCCCTCATCTGATCGCCGTCGTTCCTCGCCCTCTCCCCCTCCCTCATCTGATCACCGTCGTTCCTCACCCTCTCCCCCTCCCTCATCTGATCACTATCATTCCTCACCCTCTCCCCCTCCCTCATCTGATCACGGTCGTTCCTCGCCCTCTCCCCCTCCCTCATCTGATCACTATCATTCCTCACCCTCTCCCCCTCCCTCATCTGATCACGGTCGTTCCTCGCCCTCTCCCCCTCCCTCATCTGATCACGGTCGTTCCTCGCCCTCTCCCCCTCCCTCATCTGATCGCCGTCGTTCCTCGCCCTCTCCCCCTCCCTCATCTGATCACCGTCGTTCCTCACCCTCTCCCCCTCCCTCATCTGATCACGGTCGTTCCTCGCCCTCTCCCCCTCCCTCATCTGATCACGGTCGTTCCTCGCCCTCTCCCCCTCCCTCATCTGATCGCCGTCGTTCCTCCCCCTCTCCCCCTCCCTCATCTGATCACGGTCGTTCCTCACCCTCTCCCCCTCCCTCATCTGATCACCGTCGTTCCTCACCCTCTCCCCCTCCCTCATCTGATCACGGTCGTTCCTCGCCCTCTCCCCCTCCCTCATCTGATCACGGTCGTTCCTCGCCCTCTCCCCCTCCCTCATCTGATCGCCGTCGTTCCTCACCCTCTCCCCCTCCCTCATCTGATCACCGTCGTTCCTCACCCTCTCCCCCTCCCTCATCTGATCACGGTCGTTCCTCACCCTCTCCCCCTCCCTTATCTGATCACCGTCGTTCCTCACCCTCTCCCCCTCCCTCATCTGATCACCGTCGTTCCTCACCCTCTCCCCCTCCCTCATCTGATCACGGTCGTTCCTCACCCTCTCCCCCTCCCTCATCTGATCACGGTCGTTCCTCGCCCTCTCCCCCTCCCTCATCTGATCACGGTCGTTCCTCGCCCTCTCCCCCTCCCTCATCTGATCGCCGTCGTTCCTCGCCCCCTCCCCCTCCCTCATCTGATCGCCGTCGTTCCTCGCCCTCTCCCCCTCCCTCATCTGATCACGGTCGTTCCTCGCCCTCTCCCCCTCCCTCATCTGATCACGGTCGTTTCTCGCCCTCTCCCCCTCCCTCATCTGATCACTATCATTCCTCACCCTCTCCCCCTCCCTCATCTGATCACGGTCGTTCCTCGCCCTCTCCCCCTCCCTCATCTGATCACGGTCATTCCTCACCCTCTCCCCTTCCCTCATCTGATCGTCGTCGTTCCTCACCCTCTCCCCCTCCCTCATCTGATCACGGTCGTTCCTCACCCTCTCCCCCTCCCTCATCTGATCACGGTCGTTCCTCACCCTCTCCCCCTCCCTCATCTGATCACGGTCGTTCCTCGCCCTCTCCCCCTTCCTCATCTGATCGCCGTCGTTCCTCGCCCTCTCCCCTCCCTCAAGTTCCAACTCAAGAATTAAGAGAACAGATCAACGTCAAGGTGCTGTATGGTCGACTTTTGGGAACCGGCCACATCCACTTTTCCACCCAACCCCTCCAACTGGTGTCGAAGGCAACCATCATGAAGGAAATATCTTTCTAACTGCTTGATTCACCCGAACTGCCACTGGTACTTGGTCTCCCCTGGTTATCCCGACATAACCCACGGATTGATTGGTTTCTGAAAGCACCGGCATGCCTGTAGACATGTCTGGGTCCAGATCAAGCTCCATCCCATGAATCCCCTCCTGTGTCAGCTAGGGATTCCGGCCGAATATGCGGACCTCCTTGAGGTTTTCAGTAAAAGTAAGACCACCGCCCTGCCCCCACACTGGCCATACGACTGTGCCATAGATCTCCTACCCGGCACTAGTCCTCCCCGGGGCTGGCTCTTTTCCCTCCCTCGTCCTGAAACGGTGGCCATGGAAGAATGCATTAGGGAGGCATTGAGCATGGGGTTTATCCATCCGTCAACCTCTCCAGCAGGAGCGGACTTCTTTTCTGTGAGCAAGAAAGATGGCAAGCTCCGTCCATGCATCGATTATCGGTCCCTGAACAACATCATTGTGAAGAACCACTACCCTCTTCCCTTGCTGGCGTCTGCATTTGAACACCTCCAGGGAGCAACAACATTTTCCAAAACTGATCTGCGTGATGCTTACCATCTGATTCGCATAAGAGAAGGGGATGAGTGGAAAACGGCTTTCAGCACCTCTAACGGCCACTATGAATATCTGGTGATGCCTTTTGGTCTGGCCAACGCCCCTGCTGTATTCCAGGCCTTGGTTAACAATGTGCTCAGGGACATGTTAAACCAGTTTGTGCATTTAGATGACCCCGTTATCTATTCCCGCTCACATCAGGAGCACGCCCAGCATGTCTGGCGAGTACTCAGACGCTGCCTTAAAAATCATCTATATGCCATGCCTGAGAAATGTGATTTCCATAAAGACCAGGTGTCGTTTTGGGGCTCTATACCCACCCCATCCAGTGTTCGAATGGACCCTAGTAAAGTTCAGGCAGTTGCAGAGTGACCCAAACCGTCTACAGTCACAGGTACGGCGTTTCATGGGGTTTGTGAACTTTTATCGCCGCTTTGTCTGGAATTTCGGCTCTGTAGCGGCTCCAGTTAATGCACTCACCAAGAAGACCTCGGCAGGATTCCAGTGGACAGACGGTGCTGACCAAGCATTTTCCGAGCTAAAGCGACGTTTTACCACCATCCCACTGCTGCGACACCCAGACCCATCTCAGCCATTCATTGTCGAGGTGGATGCATCTGATGTTGGTATTGGAGCTGTCCTCTCTCAGCGCTCGTCTGCTGATCGCCGCCTGCACCCTTGTGCCTTTCTTTCCCGTCGCTTGGCTCCGGCCGAGAGGAATTACGACGCTGGGAACCAGGGGCTTCTGGCTGTCAAAGAGGCCCTGGAGGAATGGTGACACTGGCTGGAGGGGGCAGAGCATCCATTCTTGGTCTGGACAGATCACAATAACCTGTCCCATATTCAGGATGCTAAGAGGCTCAACTCTCGTCAAGCCCGAGGGGCTCTCTTCCTCACACGGTTCAATTTCATCCCGGCAGCAAGAATACAAAGGCCAACACTCTCTCCCGGCAGTTCGACGGATCCGAGGACAATGCCGATCTAGACCCCATCCTTCCTCGCTCATGTATCGCTGCTCCGGTGATCTGAGGCAGAGGTGACGGCCGCCCAACAATCAGATCCAGGCCCGGATAGGGTTCCTCCCAACCGGCTGTTTGTTCCTGCTACGGTGCATTCCGGAGTGTTGGAATGGGGTCTCTCCTCCCGTCTGGCTGGACATCCGGGAATTCAACCGACTCAGGAGTTTATAAAGAGACAATTTTGGTGGCCATCTGTGTCCCAAGATGTCCACGACTTTGTATCTGACCTGCGCTCGGAACACGACATCACGCCAGCGTCCTGTGGGTCTGCTATGTCCACTGCCTGTGTCCCACCGCCCCTGGTCCCACGTCTCAGTAGATTTCATCATTGGGCTGCCCCCGTCTAATGGAAACACCACCATTTTGGTCGTTGTGGATCGATTTTCCAAGGCTGCCCACTTCATTGCCCTCCCCAAGCTCCCATCGGCTCGTGAGACTGCCACACTCATGGTTCAACCTGTGTTCAGGCTCCATGGCTTTCCTCAAGACATAGTGTCTGATCGTGGACCACAGGTCACTTCCCTCGTTTGGAAGGCTTTCTGCTCTCTTGTAGAAGTCACAGCCAGCCTCTCGTCTGGCTTCCACCCCCAATCTAACGGCCAGACTGGGAGAGTGAACCGGGAGTTGGAGACAACCCTGCGCAATCTTGCCTCTCCCAACCCCAAGTCCTGGAGCTCCCAATTAGTTTGGGCAGAGATCACCCACGATAACCTCCAGGCGTCCTCCACTGGTATGTCTCCCTTGGAATGACAGAAGGGATTCCAGCCTCCGCTCTTCCCTGATCAGGAGATCGATGTAGGAGTTGCTGCTGCCGAACAGCTGATCCAGAGCTACAAGCGCACCCGGAGACGAGCCAGGGCTTCTCTGCAGCGCGCCAGGAAACAGCATTCCCGGCAGGCTGATCGGCTCCGTCGACAGGTAAGGCCATTCAGACCAGGAAGGGAGGTCTGGTTGGCATCAAGGGATCTTCCCTGAAAGTCGAGAACCGGAAATTGGCACCACGCTACGTGGGACCGTTTGTAGTGGAAAAGGCTGTCAACAAGGTGTCCTATAGATTGCGTCAGCCAGCATCACTGAAGATCCACCCAGTATTCCATGTTTCCCAGCTCAAGCTGGTTACTACCTCTCCCTTGGCCCCAGTCACCCCACCTCCCCCTCCTCCCCACCTGGTAGATGGTTTCCTTGTCTACACTGTGCGGCACCTCCTGGCATCTCGCCGAGTACGTGGTAAGGTCCAGTACCTTGTGGACTGGGAGGGGTATGGCCCAGAAGAACGCACTTGGATCCCGGCGAAGGACATCTTGGACAAGTCGCTGATCTGGGACCTCCAGCGGACGGGGTCCCTGTCACAACCATGGATTCGACAGCGGCAATTGTGCACGTGAATTTGCACGTGTCAGCTAATTATTATTTAATCGTGATAATATTTAACTCCATACTCGTCGTCATAGTACTTGTCGAGACATGGGCAGAGCACAGCAACGCTTCGCTTTTGTTTGCATCGGCCTTGCCTGAGAAATTGGACAGTCGAGTCAACTGACCCTGAAGACTCGCGGTATTCCTTTAATAATTATGTTATCTTCAGCCGCAGAGTAGGCTTCGTTTCCCATTTGAGAGTTTTAGTTAACCGCCCTGTTTGGCCTAGTGTTTATTCGTTTCCCTTTAACACATTAAAGTTTTAAACTATCCACCCACTTTAGTCTCTCTCACTCGCAACTTGGGCCATATCCGAACCGGGTTACATGTATGTTCTCCCCCTGAGCTCAGGTTTCCTCCCACTTTCCAAAGACAGTTAGGTTTAGGTTAGTGAGTTGACTGCCTGCTTCACTACCAGATGAACTCAATGCCTTCTATGCCTGCGTTGAAATGGAGAATATAACTACAGCTGTGAAGATCCCGGTTTCACCTGATGACCCTGTGATATCTGCCTTGGAGGCCAATGTTAGGCTGTCTGTAAAGAGAGTGAACCCTCACAAGGCAGAAGGTCCCAATAGAGTACATGGTAAGGCTCTGAAAACCTGTGCCAACCAACTAGTGGAAGTATTCAAGGACATTTTCAACCTCTCACTGCTATGGACAAAACTTCCCACTTGCTTCAAAAAGGCAACAATTATACCAGTGCCTAAGAAGAATAATTTGAGCTGCTTTATAACCATATATAACAATTACAGCACAGAATCAGGCATCTCAGCCCTTCTAGTCCATGCCAAATGCTTACTCTCACCTAGTCCCACTGGCCCACACTCAGCCCATAACCCTCCATTCCTTTTCTGTCCATATACCTATCCAATTTTACTTTAAATGACAATACCGAACCTGCCTCTACCACTTCTACTAGAAGCTCGTTCCACACAGCTACCACTCTCTGAGTAAAGAAATTCCCCCTCGTGTTACCCTTAAACTTTTGCCCCCTAACTCTCAACTCATGTCCTCTTGTTTGAATCTCCCTTACTCTCAATGGAAAAAGCCTATCCATGTCAACTCTATCTAGCCCTCTCATAATTTTAAATACCTCTATCAAGTCCCCCCCTCAACCTTCTACGCTCCAAAGAATAAAGACCTAACTTGTTCAACCTTTCCCTGTAACTTAGGTGCTGAAACCCAGGTAACATTCTAGTAAATCTTCTCTGTACTTATTTTGTTGACATCTTTCCTATAATTCGGTGACCAGAACTGTACACAAAACTCCAAATTCAGCCTTACCAATGCCTTGTACAATTTTAACATTACATCCCAACTCCTATACTCAATGCTCTGATTTATAAGGGCCAGCATACCAAAAGCTTTCTTCACCACCCTATCCACATGAGATTCCACCTTCAGGGAACTATGCACCATTATTCCTAGATCACTCTGTTCTACTGCATTCCTCAATGCCCTACCATTTACCATGTATGTCCTATTTGGATTATTCCTACCAAAATGTAGCACCTCACAACTTATCAGCATTAACCTCCATCTGTCATTGTTCAGCCCACTCTTCTAACTGGCCTAAATCTCTCTGCAAACTTTGAAAATCTACTTCATTATTCACAATGCCACCTACCTTAGTATCAACCACATACTTAATAATCCAATTTACCACACCATCATCCAGATCATTAATGTATATGACAAACAACATTGGACCCAGTACAGATCCTTGAGGCACACCACTAGTCACCGGCCTCCAACCTGACAAACAGTTATCCACCACTACTCTCTGGCATCTCCCATCCAGCCACTGTTGAATCCATTTTACTACTTCAATACTAATACCTAATGATTGAACCTTCCTAACTAACCTTCCGTGCGGAACCTTGTTAAAGGCCTTCTGAAATCCATATAGACAACATCCACTGCTTTACCCTCGTCAACTTTCCTCATAACCTCTTCAAAACATTCAATAAGATTTGTCAAGCATGACCTTCCACGTACAAATCCATGCTGACTGTTCCTAATCAGACCCTGTCCATCCAGATAATTATATATACCATCTCTAAGAATACTTTCCATTAATTTACCCACTACTGACGTCAAACTGACAGGCCTATAATTGCTAGGTTTACTCTTAGAACCCTTTTTAAACAATGGAACCACATGAGCAATACGCCAATCCTCCAGCACCATCCCTGTTTCTAATGACATTTGAAATACTTCTGTCAGAACCCTTGCTATTTCTACACTAGCTTCCCTCAAGGTCCTAGGGAATATCCTGACAGGACCCGGAGATATATCCACTTTTATATTCCTTAAAAGCGTCAGTACTTCCTCCTCTTTAATTGTCATAGTTTCCATAACTTCCCTACTCGTTTCTCTTACCTTACACAATTCAATATCCTTCTCCTTAGTGAATACCGAAGGAAAGAAATTGTTCAAAATCTCCCCCATCTCTTTTGGTGCCATACATAGTTGTCCACTCTGATTCTCTAAGGGACCAATTTTATCCCTCACTATCCTTCTGCTATTAATATAACTGTAGAAACCCTTTGGATTTATTTTCACCTTACTTGCCAAAGCAACCTCGTATCTTCTTTTAGCTTTTCTAATTTCTTTCTTAAGATTCTTCTTACATTCTTTATATTTCTCGAGCACCTCATTTACTCCATGCAGCCTATATTTATTGTAGATATCTCTCCTTTTCCTAACCAAGTTTCCAATATCCCTTGAAAACCATGGCTCTCTCAAACTTTTAATCTTTCCTTCCAACCTAACAGGAACATAAAGATACTGTACTCTCAACATTTCACCTTTAAATGACCTCCATTTCTCCATTACATCCTTCACATAAAACAAATTGTCCCAATCCACTCCTTCTAAATCCTTTCACATCTCCTCAAAGTTAGCCTTTCTCCAATCAAAAATCTCAACCCTGGGTCCAGTCCTATCCTTCTCCATAATTATATTGAAGCTAATGGCATTGTGATGACTGGACCCAAAGTGCTCCCCAACACATACCTCCGTCACCTGACCTATCTCATTCCCTAACAGGAGATCCAACACTACCCCTTCTCTAGTTGGTACCTCTTTGTATTGCTGCAAAAAACTATCCTGCACACATTTTACAAACTCCAAACCATCCATCCCTTTTACAGTATGGGCTTCCCAGTCTATGTGTGGAAAATTAAAATCTCCCACAATCACAACCCTGTGCCTACTACAAATATCTGCTATCTCCTTGCAAATTTGCTCCTCCAATTCTCACTCCCCATTAGGTGGTCTATAATACACCCCTATAAGTGTTACTACACCTTTCCCATTCCTCAATTCCACCCAAATAGCCTCCCTAGATGAGCCCTCTAATCTATCCTACCAGAGCACCGCTGTAATATTTTCTCTGACAAGCAACGCAACACCTCCTCCTCTTGTCCCTCCGATTCTATCGCACCTGAATCAACGAAATCCAGGAATATTTAGTTGCCAATCAATCACACCCCTCCTGCAACCATGTTTCACTAATAGCTACAACATCATATTTCCAGGTATCAATCCATGCTCTAAGTTCATCCACCTTTCTTACAATGCTCCTAGCATGAAAATAAATGCATTTAAGAATTTCTCCACCTCTTCCTCTCTATTTATCTCTTACACTACAAAGAACTTTACTATCTTCTGCTTCTTCCTTCTCCCATACATTTGTTCCTACACTCTGGTTCCCCTCCCCCCCCATATCTATTTTAAATCCACTGGAGCCTCTCTAGCAAACCTACCTGCAAGAATATTTGTCCCCCTCCAGTTCAGATGTAAACCGTCCCACCGGAGCAGGTCCCACCTTCCCTGGAAAACTGCCCAATTATCTGTAAATCTGAAGCCCTCCCTCCTGCATCATGTCTTCAGCCATGTGTTGATCTGCACTATCTTACTATTTCTAAACCCACCTGTACGTGGCACTGGTAGCAATCCTGAGATTGCTATCCTGGAGATCCTGTCCTTTAACTTGGCACCTAGCTCCCTAAACTCACCTTTCAGGACCTCCTCACTCTTCCTACCCACGTCATTGGTCCCGACATGGACCACGACATCCGGCTGCTCACCCTCCCTCTTGAGAATACTGAGAACTCAATCCGAGATATCGCGGACTCTGGCACCAGGGAGGCAACAGACCATCCAGGATTCTCGATCTCTTCCACAGAACCTCCTATCTGTCCCCCTAACTATCGAGTCCCCTATCATTACCGCTCTCCTCTTTTCCCTCCTTCCCTTCTGAGCTGAGGGTCCAGTCTTGGTGCCAGAGACGCAACCACTGCAACTTGTCCCTGGTAGGTCGTCCCCACTAACAGTATCCAAAACAGTGTACTTATTATTGATGGGAACGGCCATAGGGGTGCTCTGCTCATTCTGTCTATTCCCCTTCCCTCTCCTGACAGTCACCCAACTACCTGTCTCCTGACTCTTAGGGGTGACTACCTCTCTGTAACTCCTGTCTATTTCTGCCTCGGCCTCCCAAATGATCCGAAGTTCATCCAGCTCCAGCTCCATTTCCCTAACACGGTTTGTCAGGAGCTGCGGCTGGATGCACCTTTCGCAGGTGTAGTCATCAGGGACAGCTGTGCTCGCCCTGACTTCCCACATACTGCAAACGGAGCACTCGACTGCCCTAACTGCTGCCTCCATTACCTACTCCTAAGCTAATTAGATTAATTAAAGGAGTTTACCCAGCCTTACCTCACCTGGAGTGAAGCTCGTCCTCAGCCTCTGCTCACTTTTTAAATTCTCCAACTGATCTCAGAGGCTGACTTTCTCGCGCTTGCGCAGTCATGCCCCGTTCAACTTCGCCTCTGCCTGTTCTCGCCGAAGCCTGAGTGAGCCAAAGCCATCACACTCTGCCTCAGTCCACTCCGACAATGGCCGCTACGACAATGGCCGCTGTATATGGCGGTCTTTCTTTTAAACCTTTGGTACGCTACGTCACGCGCCTGCGCTGTCTAGCCTCTTTGCCCCGATCAGTTAAAAAAAAATTCTCTCCGAGCTTCTTTTACCTCTTCCCTTTCCGCCTCTTGCTTCGATTTAATGACTATCGCCTGGTAGCACTCACATTGACAGTGATGAAATGCTTTGAGAGGTTGGTCATGACTAAATTGAACTCCTGCCTCAGCAAGGACCTGGACCCATTGCAATTTGCCTATCGCCGCAATAGGTCAATGGTAACTGCAATCTCAATGAGTCTCCACATGGCTTTCGACCATCTTGACAACACAAACACCTACGTCAGGATGCTGTTCATCGACTATAGCTCAGCATTTAATACCATCATTCCTACAATCCTGATTGAGAAGTTGCAGAACCCGGGCGTCTGTACCTCCCTCTGCAACTGGATCCTCAACTTCCTAACCGGAAGACCACAGTCTGTGTGGATTGGTGTTAACATCTCCTCCTCCCTGACGATCAACACTGGCGCACCTCAGGGGTGTGTGCTTAGCCCACTGCTCTACTCTCACTGTACCCATGACTGTGGCTAGGCATAGCTCAAATACCATCTATAAATTTGCTGACAATACCACCATTGTTGGTAGAATCTCAGGTGGTGACGAGAGGGCGTACAGGACTGAGATACCAACGAGTGGAATGGTGCCACAGCAACAATCTGGCACTCAATGTCACTAAGATGAAAGAGCTGATTGTGGACTTCAGGAAGGGTAAGATAAGGGAACACATACCAATCCTCATAGACAGATCAGAAGTGGAGAGAGTGAGCAATTTCAAGTTCTTGGGTGTCAAGATTTCTGAAGATCTAACCTGGTCCCAACATATCGATGTAGTTATAAAGAAGGCAAGACAGCGGCTATACTTTATTAGGAGTTTGAAGAGATTTGGCATTCAACAAATACACTCAAAAACTTCTATAGTTGTACCGTGGAGAGCATTCTGACAGGCTGCATTGCTGTCTGGTATGGTGGGGGGGTGGGAGGTGAGACTACTGCACAGGACTGAAAGAAGCTGCAGAAGGTTGTAAATCTAGTCAGCTCCATCTTGGGCACTAGCCTACAAAGTACCCAGGACATCTCCAGGGAGTGGTGTCTCAGAAAGGCAGAGTCCATTATTAAGGACCTCCAGCACCCAGGGCATGCCCTTTTCTCACTGTTACTATCAGGTAGGAGGTACAGAAGCCTGAAGGCACACACTCAGCAATTCAGGAACAGCTTCTTCCCCTGTCCCATCTGATTCCTAAATGTACACTAAATCTTTGGACACTTTGCACGTTTTTAAAATCTATTCCATATAGGTAAATGATTTACTTATTTATTTATTTTTTTAAAAAATTATTATATTTTTCTCTGGTAGATTATGTATTGCATTAAACTGCTGCTGCTAAGTTAACAAGTTTCACATCACATGCTGGTGATAGTAAATCTGATTCTGAATAAAAAGGTTAACATATGGGGAGCATTTGATAGCTCTGGGCCTCACTCACCGGAGATTAGAAGAATGAGATGGGTGGGGGGGAGTGATCTCATTGAAACCTATCGAATATTGGAAGATCTGGATAGAGTAGATGCAGAAAGGATGTTTCCTATAGTAGGTGAGTTTAGGACCAGAGGGAACAGCTTCAGAATAGAGGGATGTCCATTTAGAACAGAGATGAAGAGGAATTTTTTAGCCAGAGGGTGGTCACTCTGTGGAAACCTTTGCTACAGCTGGCTGTGGAGGCCAAGTCATTGGGTATATTTAAGGCAGAGGCTGATAGGTTCTTGATTAGTCAGGGTGTCAAAGATTAAGGAGAAAAATCAGGAAATGGGTTTGAGAGGGATACTAACTCAGCCATGATGGGATGATTCAAGGGGCCTGACAGCCAAATTCCAAACCTATGTCTAACGGTCAAAATTCATTATTTTATTTAATGAGATACAACACAGAATAGGCCTTTCTGGCCCTTTGAGCCAATTAACCTACTAAACAGTTGATCGTTGGACTGTAGGAGGAAACTAGAGCACCACGAGGAAAACATAGAAAACCTACAGCACAATACAGGCCCTTTGGCCCACAAAGTTGTGCTGAACATGTCCCTACTGTAGAAATTACTAGGCTTACCTATAGCCCTCTATTTTTCTAAGCTCCATATACAATAAGGTCTTAAAAGACCCTATTGTATCCGTCTCCACCACCGTTGCCAGCAGCCCATTCTACACACTCACCACTCTCTGCGTAAAAAAAAAACTTACCCTTGACATCTCTGTACCTACTCCCAAGCACCTTAAACCTGTGTCCTCTTAAACTATTTCAGCCCTGGGGAAAAAGCCTCTGACTATCCACATGATCAATGCCTCTCATCATCTCGTACACCTCTATCAGGTCACCCCTCATCCTCCGTCGCTCCAAGGAGAAAAGGCTGAGTTCATTCAACCTATTCTCATAAGGCGTGCTCCCCAATCCAGGCAACATCCTTGTAAATCTCCTCTGCACCCTTTCTATGGCTTCCACATCCTTCCTGTAGTGAGGCGACCAGAACTGAGCACAGTACTCCAAGTGGGGTCTGACCAGGGTCCTATATAGCTGGAACATTACCTCTCGGCTCCTACATTCAATTCCACGATTGACGAAAGCCAATACACTGTATGCCTTCTTAACCACAAAGTCAACCTGCGCAGCTGCTTTGAGTGTCCTATGGACTCAGATCCCAAGATCCCTCTGATCCTCTACACTGCCAAGAGTCTTACCATTAAGACTATATTCTGCCATCATATTTGACCTACCAAAATGAACCACTTCACACTTATCTGGGTTGAACTCCATCTGCCACTTCTCAGCCCAGTTTTGCATGCTATCAATGTCCCACTGTAACCTCTGACACCCTCCACACTATCCACAACACTTCCAACCTTTGTGTAATCAGAAAATTTACTAACCCATCCCTCCACTTTCTCATCCAGGTCATTTATAAAAATCACAAAGAGTATGGGTCCCAGAACAGATCCCTGAGGCACACCATTGGGTCACCAACCTCTATGAAGAATATGACCTGTCTACAACCACTCTTCGCCTTCTGTGGGCAATCTGGTTCTGGATCCACAAAGCAATATCGCCTTGGATCCCATGCCTCCTTACTTTCTCAATAAGCCTTGCATGGGGTACCTTATCAAATGCCTTGCTGAAATCCATATACACTACATCTACTGCTCTTCCTTCATCAATGTGTTTTGTCACATCCTCAAAAAATTCAATCAGGCTCGTAAGGCACGACCTGCCTTTGACAAAGCCATGCTGACTATTCCGAATCATATTATACCTCTCCAAATGCTTGTAAATGTTCATAAATCCTGCCTCTCAGGATCTTCTCCATCAACTTAACAACCACTGAAGTAAGAAGTAAGACTTCAGTGGTCACGTGGTCACAGAGAGAATGTACAAACTCCTTACAGAAAGCGGCAGGAATTGAACCCCGATCTTACACTTGACACTGTAAAGTTTTTTTCACTTGCACACAGTGGCGGGAATTGAACCCGGGTCACTGGTACTGTAAAGCGTTGTGCTAACCACTACACTACCGTGTGATGGGAATTGAACCCGGGTTGCTGGTACTGTAAAGCGTTGTGCTAACCACTACACTACCGTGTGATGGGAATTGAACCCGGGTCACTGGTACTGTAAAGCGTTGTGCTAACCACTACACTACCGTGTGATGGGAATTGAACCCGGGTCACTGGTACTGTAAAACGTTGTGCTAACCACTACACTACCGTGTGATGGGAATTGAACCCGGGTCACTGGGACTGTAAAACGTTGTGCTAACCACTACACTACCGTGTGATGGGAATTGAACCCGGGTCACTGGGACTGTAAAACGTTGTGCTAACCACTACACTACCGTGTGATGGGAATTGAACCCGGGTTGCTGGTACTGTAAAGTGTTGTGCTAACCACTACACCACCGTGTGATGGGAATTGAACCCGGGTCACTGGTACTGTAAAGTGTTGTGCTAACCACTACACCACCGTGTGATGGGAATTGAACCCGGGTCACTGGTACTGTAAAGCATTGTGCTAACCACGACACTACCGTGTGATGGGAATTGAACCCGGGTCACTGGTACTGTAAAGCGTTGTACTAACCACTACACTACCGTGCGATGGGAAATGAACCCGGGTCACTGGTACTGTAAAGCGTTGTGCTGACCACTACACTACCGTGTGATGGGAATCAAACCCGGGTCACTGGTACTGTAAAGCATTGTGCTGACCACTACACTACCGTGCGATGGGAATCGAACCTGGGTCACTGGTACTGTAAAGCGTTGTGCTGCCCACTACACTACCGTGTGATGGGAATTGAACCCGGGTCACTGGTACTGTAAAGCGTTGTGCTAACCACTACACTACCGTGTGATGGGAATTGAACCCGGGTCACTGGTACTGTAAAGCGTTGTGCTAACCACTACACTACTGTGTGATGGGAATTGAACCCGGGTCGCTGGTACTGTAAAGCGTTGTGTTAACCACTACACTACCATGTGATGGGAATTGAACCCAGGTCGCTGGTACTGTAAAGCGTTGTGTTAACCACTACACTACCATGTGATGGGAATTGAACCCAGGTCGCTGGTACTGTAAAGCGTTGTGTTAACCACTACACTACCATGTGATGGGAATTGAACCCAGGTCGCTGGTACTGTAAAGCGTTGTGTTAACCACTACACTACCGTGCGATGGGAATTGAACCCGGGTCACTGGTACTGTAAAGCGTTGTGTTAACCACTACACTACCATGTGATGGGAATTGAACCCAGGTCGCTGGTACTGTAAAGCGTTGTGCTAACCACTACACTACCGTGCGATGGGAATTGAACCCGGGTCACTGGGACTGTAAAACGTTGTGCTAACCACTACACTACCGTGCGATGGGAATTGAACCCGGGTCACTGGGACTGTAAAACGTTGTGCTAACCACTACACTACCGTGCGATGGGAATTGAACCCGGGTCACTGGTACTGTAAAGCGTTGTGCTAACCACTACACTACCGTGCGATGGGAATTGAACCCGGGTCACTGGTACTGTAAAGCGTTGTGCTAACCACTACACTACCGTGCGATGGGAATTGAACCCGGGTCACTGGTACTGTAAAGCGTTGTGCTAACCACTACACTACCGTGTGATGGGAATTGAACCTGGGTCACTGGTACTGTAAAGTGTTGTGCTAACCACTACACTACCGTGCGATGGGAATTGAACCCGGGTCACTGGTACTGTAAAGCGTTGTGCTAACCACTACACTACCGTGCGATGGGAATTGAACCCGGGTCACTGGTACTGTAAAGCGTTGTGCTAACCACTACACTACTGTGTGATGGGAATTGAACCCGGGTCACTGGTACTGTAAAGCGTTGTGCTAACCACTACACTACCGTGTGATGGGAATCGAACCCGGGTCACTGGTACTGTAAAGCGTTGTGCTAACCACTACACTACCATGCGATGGGAATTGAACCCGGGTCACTGGTACTGTAAAGCGTTGTGCTAACCACTACACTACCATGTGATGGGAATTGAACCCGGGTCACTGGTTGGTGATGAAACATGTCAACTCCTGCCTGAGAGGCGACTTGGATCTGCCTCCAATTTGGCTACTGGAGCAACAGGTCCACAGCAGATGCCGTCTCATTGGCTCTTCACTCAGCCCTGGAACATCCGGACAGCAAAGGTGCATACATCAGGATGCTCTTCATTGACTTCAGCTCAGCATTCATTACCATCTTCCCCTCAAAACTAATCAATAAGCGTAGAAGGATTTGGGCACAATACCCCTGTGTGCTATTGTTCCTCACTTGTAGACCCCAAGTCACATCAGATTGGCAACGACATCTCCTTCATGATCTCCATCAGCACAGGAGCACAACAGGACTGCATGCTTATCCCCTGCTCTAATCGGATAGCACCTATGACTGTGTGGTGAAGTACAGCTCCCATACCATATTCAAGTTTGCTGAAGACACCACTGTTGTGGGCTGAGTCAAAGGTGCTGACGAATCAGCATATTAAAACTGTGGCTGAGTGGTGTCAGAACAATAACCTGACATTCAATATCAGCAAGATCAAGGAGATGAGGCAGACATCAGCGGAACAGAGGTGGAGAGGGTCAGCCACTTTAAGTTCCTGGGTGTTACTATTTCAGAGGACCTGACCTGGTCGCAGCACATTAATACAATTTCAAAGAAAGCACAATAGTGTCTTTACTTCTGCAGGAGTCTGCAGAGATTTAGCATGACATATAAAATGTCGACAGACCTCCATAGATGTTTAGTGGAGAGAGTACTGACTTGCCTGGTACGGAAACACCAATGTAGCGGATTCGGCCCAGTACATTATGAGTGAGAGCCCACCCCCACCCAACCATTGAGCACATCTGCATGAAACACTGTTGTAGGAAAGCAGCGTCCATCATCAGAGATCCTCACCACTCAAGTCATGCTCTCTCCTCGCTGCAATTGGTAGAAGGTACAGGAACCTCAGGACTCACCCCACCAGGTTCAACTACCCCTCAAACATCAGGCTCTTGAACCAAAGGAACTTCACTCACCCCATCATTGAGATGTTCCCACCAGCGGGGCAGTGCTGGCCGGCTCACCAGGGCACCGCTTTGGCACCTCTGTAAAAAAATAAACAAGCGGGGAACTTAACAGCGGCCACATATTAAATAGAGGTTGGGGAGAGGGGCTGATGGCTGGTGGGGAAATACCAGTAATAACATTAGGATAGGATATTTGATTGTTTTTGGTGAAATCCTGGAGCTGTGACTGTTTTTTATTTAGGTATTTGTGAAATTCGTCCTCGCTCAACCCATTGTTTTCCCAGTATACCCTGCTGTAGCCTCCCGCCATTTCACAGATCCTCAATCTCTCTCCAGCCGAGGGACGACTGTACACAAGTGTGAGCATTTTTCCGCTCTTTCCGATGGGATTCCAGGTAGCAGCTCTATTAAGCAAGGAATGAACATCGAAACCTAGGGTTAAAAGTCAAAATTAATGAAAGAAAAATTCACTGCTCGCTTATCTTCGGCCTGATTTTGATGAAATATTCAAGGTAGTCACCCAAAATCCTCTTCTACACCTGGATAAAGTGAATTTAGTTTTTTTTTTACAAGCCAAATGGAAAAAAAACATTTCCAGGCTATAAGCTAGTTTTACTATCATTAATATCATCAATACATTTCAACTATCATTAATAGTGGATCAACCCCTTGGCCTCGCTCCACCAACTATAGTTGATTGGAAAGAGGCTCTTTTTCTCTTTATGTTGATAGGAAAAAGAGTAATTTGGTGAGGCAATGAATGAGACGAAACGCATTTCCGAACCTCCCAAATGGTTGCTCTCCTCCCCTGTTAACATGTGTCACTTCCAAAATACAATATTTTTATTCGTATAGATACGACAATAATTTATGTAAAGATTCAAGCTTCTTTAACTTTTTATATATTTAAAGAGTAAACAGGATCTGTATTGGTCTAACCATGTAACACCTGTCGTGTGAGGATATTGTGAGTATCGACACTCACAGGTATACTTCCTGTCCAGCCATTTCTGTGAGAGAAACAGTACGAGGCAGAGTTGCCAACCTACTGCTTTTGATACTAATATTCAGCAATATTCGTGGCTTTAGCAATAGTTCATCAGACGTTCTTTTTTCGTACTTGATTACTTTGTTCCAATTTAGGTGGCTAAAAGTGTAAAAAGCTTATTTGCTTTATTCCTGTTATTTTTATACCTGCTTAGGAACACCGCTAAGCGCTGTGGGCCCTGCTGTCTGCTCTGACTCAGTCGTATTAATAAGGCTACATCTGTGGTGGTCCGTGGATTATTCGCTAATACAAAAGTAGATTTTTCTCACTAACAACCCTATGGCTTCTAAGCAAACAATGTTAACTTCTTCCTTTCGTAAACAAGCTGAGGGGTGTTACAAGAATAATGTACAAGAGACTGATAACAGTAGAAGTGATGAAAGCTGGGTTTCGCCTGCTTCTAATTCAGATTTTCTAACCTGGTCCAAATGCAGTTCTGTAAGTAATGGTCCTTTGAAGTCAGGCTTGTATCCCTGTTCAGACATTTGGACTGAAAAAATTGTGAAGAAAAAGAAGGAAACTTATCCCTGGTTAGACTTCAAGGATGATAAACTCGGGTGTAAAGTCTGTGCAAACAAAACCAATCTGACACTTTTCACTTCTGGGGGTTTGAGGCTGTCAAAAGAATGGCAGATGTACCAAGTACCCATTATGGACCCGATCGAAGTACATGCTTGAAGTCTCTCAGAAAAAAAGCTGTTGATCACAAACTATTAAAAGCTGCTGCTCTAAGTGTTGAAAATATAGCTAATGGAGATGCCATCTTTTTCTTTACTTGCTTGATAATTAGTGAGTGCAACCGTGCAATACTTTCTCATATTATTAAATTAAGTTTTATATGTCTTATTGTACCAGTTATACACTGAAATGTAGTGATAGGCTGTAATCTTGTTAATGTCTTAACTATCACTATATTTCTGTGGAGCTCTGAAATTCATATATTTCTTTCATCTTGGTTTAGTGCTTGACATTATAAGAAGCCCTAAGTTCGTGGCCAAAGGTGGAAGGAGTCAATTTTAGAAAACCTAGCAATTATCTGAAACAGAAATACCACAAAAGTTATTCACTTCAAACTTTCTGCATAATCACTCAAAGAGTTGAACTGCACGTGCATGTAATGAGAGCCTTAGGCCTCTACCTTAGGCTGCAAACTTATCAATCACCCCTCATACAGCTCTGGCATCTAAAGAATTGGCACTGCACCCCTGGCTCCCACAACCAATTAGGTATCTCAACTTAAGGACTCTTTATCTCATGTCCTCATTATTTATTGCTATTTATTTATATTTGCATTTGCACAGTTTGTTGTCTGATACACTCTGTTTGATGTTTCATTGATCCTGTTATAGTTACTATTCTATAGATTTGCTGAGTATGTTGTACATGGTGAAATACAGTATATGTACTTTGATAATAAATTTACTTTGAGCTTTGTAGAACTGTGGCATCTTCAACTACAACAGAGTCTTGCCATCTTCAGAAGTTTTCTGATGACTCTGCCATAGTTGGATGCATCAGCAAGGGAGATGAGGCGGAGTACAGGGCTATGATGGGAAACTTTGTCACACGGTGTGAGCAGAATCATCTGCAGCTTAATGTGAAAAAGACTAAGGAGCTGGTGGTGGACCTGAGGAGGGCTAAGGCACCGGTGACCCCTGTTTCCATCCAAGGGGTCAGTGTGGACATGGTGGAGGATTACAAATACCTGGGGATACGAATTGATGATAAACTGGACTGGTCAAAGAATACTGAGGCTGTCTACAAGGGTCAGAGCCATCTCTATTTCCTGAGGAGACTGAGGTCCTTTAACATCCACTGGACGATGCTGAGGATGTTCTACAAGTCTGTGGTGGCCAGTGCTGTCATGGGGCAGCAGGCTGAGGGTAGCGGACACCAACAGAATCAACAGACTCATGCGTAAGATCAGTGATGTTGTGGGGGTGGAACTGGACTCTCTGACGGTGGTGTCTGAAAAGAGGATGCTGTCCAAATTGCATGCCATCTTAGACAATGACTCCCATCCACTCCATAATGTACTGGTTAGGCACAGGAGTATATTCAGCCAGAGACTCATTCCACCGAGATGTAACACTGAGCGTCATAGGAAGTCACTCCTGCCTGTGGCCATCAAACTTTACAACTCCTCCCTCGGAGTGTCAGACACCCTGAGCCAATAGGTTGGTCCTGGACTTAATTCCACTTGGCATGATTAACTTATTATTATTTAATTATTTATGGTTTATATTGCTATATTTCTTCACTATTCTTGGTGCGGCTGTAATGAAACCTAATTTCCCTCGCGATCAATAAAGTATGTCTGTCTGTCTGTCAGTTATTTCTGATTTTTTAAAATTTCGTTTGTTTATCATTGTTTTCTGGGCTCTGGAGAAGAAACACCTAAAATGATTGGGACGGCGAATGAAACGCCTGTGACTTTTAAGCCTGGCTGATGTCTGAGTTAAGGAAAGATGGAGCTCCGCGGTGGGGCATCGGGTTGGTAGGGCGGAGCTCTGAGCTGGGGCGATGGAGCGATTGAGGGCGGAGCTCCGCGCTGGGGCGATGGAGCGATTGAGGGCGGAGCTCCGCGCTGGGGCGATGGAGCGATTGAGGGCGGAGCTCCGCGCTGGGGCGATGGAGCGATTGAGGGTGGAACTCCGCGCTGGGGCGATGAGGCGATTGAGGGTGGAGCTCCGCGCTGGGGCGATGAGGCGATAGATGGGGGCGGAGCTCCGCTCTGGGGCGATGGGTGGGGCGGAGCTGCGCGCTGGGGCTCGAACTGCTGACGGTACGACGCCGGATGAAGAAGCGCTGCTGGTCTCCGCCCCAGTGCTTCACAGATACGTCTCTGAGCACAGAGAGGCGAGACAGGGGAGGCTTCAGGAAGCAGCACCGTGCCTGCTCGCTTCCCGCACTGAACCATCCCAGTCCAAGGTCGACAGATTCCCCCCTTTGCCCACTGCATAACCGCACTCTTGCCCGACTAAGCGTGCAGTTCTCTCGTCTGCCAGGGGCGTGATTCTCCGTGCTCCGCAGAGAAGCAGCCAGCGATGTCCGAGAGGAGCCCGTACCCCAGACCCCGCTGCCTGGCCGCAGCTGCTCCAGCGGGAGGAGCCAAGCTCACCCACCCTGGCAAAGCCATCCTGGCAGGTAAGTGCAGGCGCTGGTTGCGGGGTGGGAGTTGTACACACACAATAAAGGGTCCCTCCTGAACCTACACGTTGCTTATGGAGGAGCGCAAGTCCAGTTAAACATTGCCCAACTGGTCAGCGTTTAGATCTGTGCACTCAGGCAGTGACAGGTAACATCCGGGCGAACATGCTGATCATTACTGGTAGGTCTGTCAGACTTACACAAAATGATATTGCAACTTGCGTCATTTAAACAAGTTAATTGGAAATGGTATGTTGTATTCCAATATTGCTTCTGCGAATTGTCCGTGTTTGGGTCTTGCATCTTGGCCGTTTGGCTGCTGATCGGGACGTGTAAGAGAGAAGTACAGCAGAGAAAAAGAGCCCTCAGCCCATCTAGTCCGTGTCGAACCATTTAAACTGCCTACTTCTGAACTGTACCGGGACCCTATCCCTACCATCCATGCACCTATTCCAACTTAAACGTTGAAATCGAGCTCGCATGCACCACTTGTGCTGGCTGTATATTCCACACTCTCACCAGCCTCTGAGTGATGTTTCCCATCATGTTCCCCTTAAACTTTTTACCTTTCACCCTTAAACCATGACCTCTAGTTGTAGTCCCAATCAACTTTAGTAGAAAAAGCTTGTTTGCATTTACTTTCTCTATACTCCTTATAATTTTGTACATCTCAGTCAAATCTTCCTTCAATCTTTGACGTTCCTGGAAATAAAGTCCTAATCTATTCAATCTAGCTTGGGTCCCCCAGATCTGGCAGCACCCTTGTAAATTTCAGCCTTATTTACATTTTTCACCTATAGAGGTGGGTGACCAAAACTTCGTAAGATACTCAAAAGAAGTATTATCTGGAAAGTCCAGCTGAGAGTCCCTGAAGAATTGGAGAGCTTAGTCCCAGTTGCATATTGGTGGCAACTCTTTTGCTTTGTGTTGGAAGGTTAAGGCAGAAATGGATGCAGGAGTGGGAATAGTCTCCTTCGATCCTTCTCCATTCATCAAGGGCATCTTCTACCTTGGTACCATTTTCTGGCAAAATCCCAAATTCCCTTCTCAGTGCTGTGTTATAATAAAGTCAAGAAGGGAACCTCCGCAGTCCTTTCTGGAAGAGAATTCTGCCAAACTACCATCCTAATGGCAATGATGCCAACTTTGCAGATGGTGCCACTGAGGGTGTCAAAAGATTATGGGGGAACAGCAGGAACATGGGTTGAGAGGGATAATAAATCAGCCATGATCAAATCGTTTAGAAGACTTGGTGGACTGAATGGCCTAATTTTTAATCTCTTGTGCTTCTAGAGGCAGGGTCATCTGGCTCCTGAACCAGTGTGGATAGCTTTAATTACTACTACTGTGAACTGTGGATGAGAGTGTGGGTTACTTGCAAAAGAGGCGAGAACCACTTCTGTAGAAAAATTTGCCAAGAACAATCATAGTCAAAGACCATGATCGCCCACATCATACAACATGGCACATAATGATGATGTCATACAATACAGCTCATAATGAAGAACTTGAGAAACTTTTGATGGTTTTGGGCCAGTACCTGCTGGAGTTTAGAAGAATGAGTAGGGATCTCAATGAAACCTCTTGAAAGTTGAAAGGCCCAGATAGAGTGGACATGGAGAGGACATTTCCTATAGTGGGGGAGTTTAGGAGCAGAGGCCACAGCCTCAGAATAGGACATCAATTTAGAATGGAGATGAGGAGGAATTTCTTTAGACAGGAGTAAATCTGTGGAATTCATTGCTACAGGAAGCGGCCTGTAAAAAAAAAAAGTGCCAGTCTTTGGCTCGAGAGATTCTGGCAGTTGGGTAGTGCAATCAAGAATTGATTAGCAGTTGATTGGCAATCAAGATTTGAATAGCTCAGACTCAGCAGAAAACAGCTGATTGGGCAATTGAGGTCAGGTGACCTTGCAGCTCACAAAGCTCAAGCAAATAAAAAGAGGGAGAGCTCTAGCGGAGCGGCCTGTTGGGAAGTGCCTGGTGTGAAAAGTGCCAGTCTTTGGTTCGAGAGTCTTCGGCGAGGAGACTACGCCAGGCACAATTGGAGAGGGTGAAGACATGACCGCTAAGCTGATTCAGTGTACTACGTGCATGATGTGGGAGGTCAGGGACACTGATGGTGCCTCCGGCTGCTACAGCTGTGGAAAGTGTGTCCAGATTCAGCTTCTGAAGGAGCATGTTGCAGCACTGAAGAACTGGATGACCTCAGGATTATCCACGAAAACGAGGGTTTTCTGGACAGGACCTACAGTGAGGTCGTTACACCGAGGATACCGGAAGAGAGAAAGGGGGCGACAATGAGGAAGGCAAGGATGCTTGAAGTACAGGAGACCCCAGGGGATGTACCTCTCGTAAACAGGTGCACCTTCTTGGAAGCTGTCAGGACAGAAGATACTGCCAGTCTGAGAGGCGGACAGGTCTGCGAGCCGAAAATTGGTGCAGAAGCAGAGCCGAGGAGTCAGACATCAGGAAGAGCCGTGGTAGTAGGGGACTCCATAGTAAGAGGTACGGAAAGGGGTTTCTGCGGCAACAGGCGAGATTTAAGGATGGTATGTTGCCTCCCTGGTGCTAGGATCCAGGACATCACAGACCGATTGCAGGGAATCCTCAAGGGTGAAGGTGAACAGCCGGAAGTGGTAGTGCATGTTGGCACAAATGACATTGGGAAGAAGAGGAAGAACATTCTTCAGCGGGACTTCAGAGAACTCAGAAGGCGGCTGAAAAGCAGGACTTCCAGGGTGGTTATCTCTGGTTTGCTTCCAGTTCCTCGTGCTGGAGAGGGCAGGAACAGGGAGATAATGGATCTGAATGTGTGGCTGAGGAACTGGTGCAGGAAGCAAGGATTTACATTCTTGGACCACTGGGATCTGTTTTGGGGTAGGGATGAATTGTACAAAAGGGACGGATTGCACCTTCGTAGGCGGGGGACCAGCATTCCGGCAGACTGTGGGACAGGTGACAGAGGAGGAGTGCTGGGAGTGGGGGTGTGGTGCAAGTGCAGACACACCCAGTCCTGAGACATCAGACAAGGTCATTTGATTCCAAACAATTAGTTTATTGATCATTACAGAATGTCTCTCTGCTGCTTCTGCTGCCACAAAAATAACAACAATTTCATGACAAATGTGAGCAATGATAAACCTGGTTCTGATATGGGTCTCTATTGTGGACTGAGGGTGGGAAGGGGGCAGGGAGAGGGGAATCATGGTTGGGAAAAGGGGGAGAGGGGAGGGAGCAGGAAGTAATGAAATAAATAATGCAAAAATAGTAAGAATTGTGAGGTAGTGTTCATGGATTCATTGTCCATTCAGAAATCGGATGGTGGAGGGGAAGAAGCTGTTCCTAAAATGTTGAGTGTGTGCCTTCAGTCTCCTGTACCTCGAGAAGAGGGCATTTCCTGGGTGATGGGGGTCCTTGATGATGGATGCTGCCTTCCTGAGGCATCAGCTTTTGAAGATGTTCTCAATGCCGGGGAGTTGGTTGAGTTTGAAACCCTCTGCAGCTTATTCTGACCCTGAGCAGTGGTCCCTCCATACCAGGTGGCGATGCAGCCACTTAGAATGTTCTGCAGAAATTTGCTAGAGCCTATGGCAAATCTCCTCAAACTGCTATTGAAATATAGCCACTGTAATTGCATCAATATGTTGGGTCCAGGATAAATCCTCAGAGATGCTGACACTCAGGAACTTCGACCTGCTCTCCCTTTCTATTTCCAACCATGGATGAGAACCGGAGTGTGTTCCCTCAACTTAACCTTCCTCAAGTCCAATATCAATTCCTTTGTGATACCACTCAACTCTGTCTATCTTGCATCTATTTGTCTCCTTGTCACTAATGGAGCTTCTATTGATAACAGCTGCATCATCATTAAAATTATACATGACATTTGCGCTGGTGTTGATTATCAGCAAGGAGCAGCTTGGGGGACATCCTGAGGTATAAGAGCACAAAGATCTGGTGTATCTGAGGAAATCTTTCTTCAGTGGTATTTCTCTGCTCCTTTGTGGTTCTGTTAGGGCGTATTCTGGAGTTTGGGTTTATCGCAAATATTAAGTTCAACAGCAGCCGTTCTTCAGATTTGATTGCAGATCACAGATTTAATCTAAAACACAGCTCTGAGCAACTAGGCCTCAAATGCGTGAATGTGGCCTAGAGTCAGTGGAGGATTGACGTTCATTTTGGGTGTCTGGAGTGTGGGTGAGAAGAGGGAGGTGTTTGAAAACTGTCTGTCACTATATATTTGACCTACTGTTACTTCTGATCTTTAGCACTGAAAAATGTCATGTAATATTGAGTTGGGCAGGCTTCTTCCAAGAGTGTCCTGAATGTTGAAGAAATACTGTTATACTGACTAGCTTCAGTGTCTCTCCGGTGTCACACCTGCTACCCCACCCGATGCGTGTGCAATTTTGAAGTGTAAGGGTTTACTTTCTGTGGTTTTGAGTCCCTCGTGGTTCTCCATCCCTCCGGTAGTCTCTCCATCCCTCCGGTAGTCTCTCCATCCCTCCGGTAATCTCTCCATCCCTCCAGCTGGGTCCTATTCCAGCACTCTTCTTGCTTCTGTCAGCTCAGCCTTGTGACACTGACCACCCATCCCCAAAGCCCTTGCACTGCTAAATCTCCCCCTGCGCCTGTCTCCCAGGTTGACGTCTGCCAGGACCTGCGCAATGTTTCCCCCACTTGTTAACGATGCTGTTTGCGTGGGAGTCCCCTGCCAGCTTGACCGTGGTGAGCAGAGAAACAAGCCCTTCGGCCCATCTAGTCCAGTCCCAGGAGGTCGTCCTGTCTGTATGTGTTTGAGGAAAGTGGGGGAGGGGGGGGGGGGAAGGGGCAAATTTTATGGTTGGTGCTGTTCTGCTGACTGTTGTGAGCACGGTGTGTTAGAGCTGGAATGTGTGGCAACGCTCCGGGCTCTGCCAGCACATGCTTCACTTCTGCTGACTTGGCGCAAACACTGTATGTTTCAATGTATATGTGACAGGTAGATCTGAGGTTAAATCTGCACTCTGATATCCATTCATCCATGTACCTATCCAAACTTGTATGTTACAATCAAAAAAAGTCACAGTCCGAGGATGCCCTGGGGTTAGCTCGCCGAGTGCTGCCACGTTCCAACGCCAGTGCAGCATGCCCACAACTTACTAACTCTAACGCGTACGTCTTTGGACTGTGGGAGGAAACCGGAGCACCTGGAGGAAACCCATATGATCACAGGGAAACTGTACAGACTCCTTATAGAGGATGGAGATCACTGGCGCTGTAAAACAGTACGCTAACCACTATGCCAGCTGTCACTCATTTCCAACTTGCGTAATAGAGGGTGGTTCCTGAAGGTTGTTATTACCGGAGGGGGGCTGTAATAGGGATAAACTCCCACTACCTATTAAATACTTGCAAAGGTATGTGCCTCAGATAGCCTCTGACAACCAAGTCCAGCTCCGGGTCTTCATGTGTGGCTTAGCTACTAAGACCAGCGGAACAGTTTCTACTGGCAGGAGAAGGGATTACTGGCACCTGAAAACCAGTCTCTTCAGGCAGATGGGGCTTGTCAGCCGTGGTTAGCAGCTCATCTAGCAGAAGGACAATTCTGATCTGAAACTCTGCTGCCTTGTGGCAGCCCCCATTCATGGAGAGTGGAGTCCATAAGGCAGTCCTACATTGAGTTCAATGCTGACACCACTGGTGCTCTCTGAATCGGGTCTCCGCCGTTCCTTTGGGTTTATCAGCTATGTGGAGAGAGGGAGCCTGCTACATGGGCAACAGCTTGCTCTCCATATTGTCCTGCTCTTCCTTGTGTCCAGGCCTTAAACTGCTAGGATGCAACATCCACTGTTGACCCCAACCGGTGGAGTGCCTCACAGAGGGATATGTTCTCCCTGAAGTTTAAAATCAGGCAGTTCAGCAGAGACCCACAGTCTAAAGGCATGAAGGTATGAAGCCTTGCAAAATCCAGTGGGTTAATCTGAGACCAGCACAGTGACCAGAGCCGAGACTGACCTCGCTCGGCGCAAATAACAGCCTCGAGCTCAATGTTTGGTGTTTAAACTTCAATGGCCCCAGGTCAGTTTATCTGCTCACAACCTCCCCCATACTGTGGGAGCTTGCTATGCATAGATAGCATCTGCCGTTGTCTCCTTACATCATTGACTACATTCCAAGAGTACAACACTGTGGCTGTGTGACATCTCACATCTCTGGAGTGGAGCTCACGTCATCTGCTCTCGAGGAACCTGATGATACATCGATGGCCTCACAAATGTTGGAACTGGATCCTGTGATTTACGTTCTGTTCGCGTGATTTCAAGCCGATTGAGCATTCTGCTGCCTTGCTGTCTCCGAGGGAGTTCAGAGGTTTGGAGCAGAGTGTGCAGCCTGGAGATGGGGCACCGTGATTAAAGTGTCGAGCAAGATTGAAATGAATGAGGATGAAAGCTGTAGGCAAGTGGGTGTTCAGTGCCATCTGCCTGCTTTTGACTAGTCTCTGTGTCTCTCTGGTAGTTGCTGGAGGAAGGTGGCTACATTTGACCCATGTCTTCTCAGAGGAAAGTCCCTGTGTTTGACTGGTCTCTCTCTCCCTCTCCCCCTCTCCCCTTCTCGCTCACTGCTGCCAGAGGATGGTGCCTGGGTCTTGGGCAAGGTTTACTCAACACAGTTCGCAGATTGGACTGTGTAGATCATGTTATGTGTGTTTCTGGTCACTTTTTTGTGCAATATTGTTTGGGACAGCCTGGCTCTGTGGCCTGCAGTCAATGAATGGCAGCACTGGATTGAACTGAACTGAACATTCCCGTTTCAAGGTTGGATGTTTTGGATTCTGTGTTTTCCATTCCTTTTTTGCCATCTGTGAGATTTGTTTTTTTTGCACTTTGTGGGGGTTGTTTCTTTGAACAGGTTCCATGGTGTTTCTTTGTTTTGTGACTGTCTGGGGAAGCTGAATCTCAGTGTTGTATATTGCATACATACTTTGATAATAAATGTACTTGGAATCTTTAAATCTTGTCTGCAATACTTGCACAAAATCTGATCTGTTATCCTGCTGTAATTTTAGACAACTTCCCTCAATATCCTGAACCTCGCCAGCAAATTTCCTCTTATCCCCAAAATTATTTCTCCTCCATTTACATCCAGCCATTAATGTATCATGGGAGACAAGTATCTCTGTACTGATCTCTGAGATCCCAGTTTCAGTCAGAAAAGCAACCTCTACCTCTGCCTCCCATCACCAAGCTAATTCTAGTTCCAGTTAGCCAATCCATCTTAGATCCCATGTGTTTTAATCTTCCGAAAGAGCCTTGTCAATAAAGGCCTAGATAGAGTAAACGTATAGAGGGACTTTCCAATAGTGGGGAAGTCTAGGACCAAAGGGCAGTCTCAGAATAGAAGGCCATCCCTTTACAGCAGAGATGAGGAAGGATTTCTTTAGCTAGAGAATGGTGAACCTGTGCAATTCAGGTGACCATGTTGAGCTTCGGGCACGATGATGTGATGAAGTTCAACTGCTTGCCAAATTGACTTTGTGTTGCCAGTCGGACGCCATGGTGAGCAGGCCTGCTGGTGATCTGGGCTGAGGCTGTAGTTAGTCTCCTTTGACAGAGGCTATGGGCTTTCTGGGTTGGTGAAGGTGCCTACCCTCCATTCTCTTTCCCTCCTCGCCGCAGTTTCTTCTCGGCCCTCTGCTGCTCAAAACTCGACTGCTTTCTGACTCTCTGGAATCCCTTACCCAGGGGCTGCATTCTGACTAATCCTTGAACTTGTCAGATGGGCGCAGACAACGTCTGGGACTTGCAGTTTTATAAATGTGGACTTTGAGCACAAACACCATGAAGGCTGTGTCACACTTCAGAAATCCCTGATTCAACCTCCTGCCTTCCAGTTGGTCTGTCCTTTAGAAAAGGTGCATAGACCCCAAAGGAAGTGGGTGTGGGGGGAGGATAGGGAAGCTTGGAGGGGCATCTCAATGGAGGAGGAAATGTTTTAGTGGGTATTTGGAGTTGCAAAGAGGTTTGACAGCACAGTTTGGGAGGAGTAGTTTTGCCCAGGTATGGGGGTTGGTGAATATTTTGCATTGTTTTGATTTGGCCTGAGGGGTGAGGAAGCAACTTCAGATTTCTGATTGATGTTGAAAGCAGCAAAGCCACGTCAGCCTAATTATCCTTTCAAACCTGCATTTCTGGTTGCTTGACCCACACTGGGCTGATTAGACTTCCTGTAGCTCTGCTTAAGGAAGCGGGGGAATCTGTCTGGGAGATCTGTCACCTTCAGCCTGAATGATCTGTACCTCTGGCCCAGCCCAGGTACATGGTCTGGTGTTAGGTTCATGGGAGACTCCCATCTATCTTGCCTCTCTCCAGAGAGGGTCCAGAGAACGTTCATGAGAATTATCCCGAGAATGAAAGGGTTAAAGTATGAGGAGGGTTTGAGGGCTCTGGGCCTGTATTCGGTGGAGTTTAGAAGTGGGGTATCTCATTGAAACCTATTGAACATTGAAAGGCCTACTAGGTACAGCAGACATGGAGAAGATGTTCCCTATAGTGGGGGAGTCTAGGACCAGAGGGCATGACCTCTGAAGAGAAGGACAGCTCTTTAGAATAGAGACAAGGAGGAATTTCTTTAGCCAAAGGTAATCTATGCACATTATTTGTTAATATATTTCTGGTAATATTACTTCGTTGTGTGTGAGAGTTGGATGTACTGTATTGTGCACCTTGGTCCAGAGGAATGTTGTTTTGTTTTGCTGTATACATGTGTACGGCTGAAAGACAATAAACTTAAACGAGATGATCAGAAAGGTTGTGTGCAGGCAGAATCGAGGTGGTGGGGCCAGGAACGAGAACATAGCGATGTGACAGAACCCGATGTTTGGATGTCAGTGCCCGAGGCGAGTGATGGACCAGTTCAGCTCACTTCCTGTTGCTCTACGATGTGTACTTGGCTCTGCACTGAACTCAGGGTCTGGGGATGTACTCAGTGTGGACTTCTGTTCAGTACACTATTCCGTATACTTGTGCTTATTGGTGGCAAGATTTGTTTTATTTTCTCTGCCCTTTGGGTGTTTGACGTCTTTTTTAATGGGTTCTATTGGGGTTCTTTGTTGTGTGGCTGCCTGTGAGGAGGCGAATCTCGTATACTTTGATAATAAACGTACTTTGAACTTGGAATCTATTTCTGGAAATGTCACATTGTAAGTAAATATTCTGCAGAATTGAAAGGAATTTGAAAAAATGAATTTGTTTCCTTTCAGTGAACAGACAGAAGTTATTCCCTGAGGTTAAATTAAGTTGAAAGGGAAAAAAAGCCTTGTTTGATGAAGTGCAGAACATGCCCTCTTTCTTCCATTAGTAAGTCACGGTTTGACAACTGGTGATACACTCGGTGGAACTGATGCACCCTGCATCAGTCAGTTCTGTATCATGAGCTCAGCAGCTGATGACTCATGCTGTACCACTGAAAGATGGATTTGATGTCCCGATGAAAATGGTCCCCCATGTACCTAATTACATTAACAAGCTTTCATCTGTCAGGAGCTCTCCGAGTCACCATTTAAATCTTCGTCCACCTCTCCAGTCTCCTAAAGATGGACGAGGCGCTGCCTGTCAGACCACAGAAGGTGACCAGAGGCATGCAAGCTGTGGCGGGAAGCCCAGAGTTTGCACCAAACCTTTGCTGGAGGTTTCAAAGTCGACGTGAGCCGCTGGGTTGAATTTCTATCACACAAGGATGAAGCCTCCTCCTGATGGACTCCAATATGGGGAACGATGTGTATTGCAGAAGTTCAGCTCGTGCTGGGAGAGGTACGAATGGCCACTTCCACGCCTGGGTGCTTGTGTCTCCTGTGGTGGACTGTCTTCTGTGAACACTGCCATCAGGAAGGAGATGGAGAGATCTTGGGTGCCACACACCAGATTCAGGAGCAGTAATTGCCCTACAACCATCAGGCTCCTGAACCAGTGTGGACAGCTTCACTCATCACAACTCTGAACTGACTCTTTGACTTACGGATTCACTTTCAAGGACTCTTTACAACTCGTGTTCTCAGTGTTATTTTTACTTGCGCACTGTGTCATCTTTTGCACGTTGGTTGTCAGTCATCTGTGGAGGAGAATAAAGGCTCATCGTTTCAGGCCAAGACCCTCATTAGAACCCTCATTGAGGTGAGAGAAAGGGCTTTTTGACACACACGTACAGGCACATACTGCAGTGAGAAATTCATCAGAACAGCAGCAGATTCAAAATCCAAAAGTTCAAAGTAAATTTATTTATTTATTGAGGTACAATGTGGAGAGGACTCTTCTAGTTCTTTGAGCTGCTGCCCCCCCCAACCCCAGATTTAACCCGAATCTAATCACAGGAGTATTTGCAATGACCAATTAACCTACCGACTTTGGACTGTGGGAGGAAACCCACGTGGTCACGGGAAGAACGTGCAAACTCCCTACAGGCAGCAGCGGGATCAAAGTACATGCATGTCACCGTACACAACCCTGAGATTCATTTTCTTGTGGGCATATTCAGTAACTCCAAGGAACATAATGGAATCGGTCAAAGACCGCACCCAACAGGGCTGACAACCAGAGTGCAAAAAGCAACAAACTGCAAATACCAAAGCAAAGAAAGAAATAATAAATAAATAAACAAACAAGCAATGAATATCAAGAACTTGAGATGAAGAGTCCTTGAAAGTGAGTCAATAGATTGTAGGAACAGTTCAGTGTTGAGGTGAGGTGGGGTTTATTACCCATGAACTTAGCAGCAGCAGTTCAATGCAGTACATAACATAGAAGAAATAAATAAATCACTGTATATGTATATTGAATAGATTAAAAATAGTGCAAAAACAGAAATAATATGTTTATCTTATATATATATATATAAAAAACGTAATGTTCATGGGTTCAATGTCTGTTTAGCGTTTAGCAATCGGATGGCAGGGTGAAAGAAGCTGTTCCTGAATCACTGAGTGTGTGTCTTCAGGCTTCTGTATCTCCTCCTGGATGGTAGCAATGAGAAAAGGGCATGTCCTGGATGCTGGAGGTCCTTAATAATGGATGTTGCCTTTCTGAGACACCGATCCTTGAAGATGTCCTGGGTACTTTGTAGGCCCCAATGCCATTCGGCTTTACAATTCAACCGCCAGGAGTAAGATATGTTAAAGTGCCGGGGTTAGGACTCAATGTATTTAAGTAAACTACTTAAGAACTTTTTAAAAGCTATTATTAATGCTTTTTGAGAGGGTGATTTTAGATGCATATCATATTTTTACTGAGTTAAGTATTGTATGTAATTAGTTTTGCTACAATAAGTGTATGGGACATTGGAAAAAATGTTGAATTTCCCCATGGGGATGAATAAAGTATCTATCTATCTATCTATCTATCTAGTGCCCAACATGGAGCCAACTAAATTTACAACCCTCTGCAGCTTTTTTCGGTCCTGTGCTCTCCATGGTATGTCTATAGAAGTTTTTGAGTGTTTTTGTTGACATACAAAATCTCAAACTCCTAATGAAATATAGTCGCTGTCTTACCGCCTTTATAACTACATCGATATGTTGGGACCAGGTCAGGTCCTTGGAGATCTTGACACCCAGGAACTTGAAATTGCTCACTCTCTCCACTTCTGATCCCGTGAGGATTGGTATGTGTTCCTTCATCTTACACTTCCTGACGTCCACAATCAGCTTTCATCTTACTAACACTGAGTGTAAGGTTCTTGCTGTGACACCACTCCACTAGTATGTACATCTCACTCCTGTACGTCCTCTCGTCTCCATCTGAGATTCTACCAACAATGGTTATTTCATCAGTAAATTTATAGGTGGTATTTGAGCTATGCCTAGCCACACTGTCATGGGTATAGAGAGAGTAGAGCAGTGGGCTAAGCACACACCCTGAAGTGCAACAGTGTTGATCATCAGCGAGGAGGAGATATTATCACCAATCCACACAGATTGTGGTCTTCCGGTTATGAAGTTGAGGACCCAATTGCAGAGGGAGGGACAGAGGCCCAGGTTCTGCAACTTCTTAAATCAGGATTCTGAGAATCATGGTATTAAATGCTGAGCTGTAGTTGATGAACCACATCCTGACGTAGGTGTTTGTGTTGTCCAGGTTGTCTAACGTTGTGTGAAGAGCCATTGAGATTGCATTTGCCATTGACCTATTGAGGTGATGGGCAAATTGCAATGGGTCCAGGTCCTTGCTGAGGCAGGAGTTCAGTCTAATATTGACCAACCCCTCAAAGCATTTCATCACTGTCGATGTGAGTGCTACTGGGCGATAGTCATTAAGGCAGCCCACATTAGGCAGTGGTATAGTTGTTGCCTTTTTGATGCAAGTGTCCATAGCAGTGAGAGGTTGAAAATATCCTTGAATACTCCCACCAGTTGGTTGACACAAGTTTTCAGAGCCTTACCAGGTACTTCTAGCGGGACTTTCCACTTTGTGAGGGTTCACCCTCTTTAAAGACAACCTAACTTTGGCCTCCGAGACAGAGATCACAGGGTCACCGAGTGCAGCAGGGATCTTCAAAGCTGTAGTTGTGTTCTCCATTTCAAAGCAGGATAGAAGGCGTAGAGTTCATCTGGTAGTGAAGCATCGCTGCCATTCATGCTATTGGGTTTCACTTTGTAAGAAGTAATGTCTTGCAGACTCTGCCAAAGTTGACATACATCTGATGTTGCCTCCGACCCTATTCGAAATGTCCCTTCGCCCTTGAAATAGCCCTCTGCAAATCATACCTGGTTTTCTGATACAGGCCTGGGTCGCCAGACTTGAATGCCACAGATCTAGCCTTCAGCAGACGACGTATCTCCTGGTTCATCCACGGCTTTTGGTTTGGGAATGTACAGCATGTCTTTGTAGGTACACACTCATCCACACAGGTTTTAATGAAGTCAGTAACAACTGCAGCATACTCATCCAGATTCAAAGATGAATCCCTGACTACAGTCCAGCCCACCAATTCAAAGCAGTCCTGTGCTTCCCTTGTCCAAACCTTTTTGGTCCTCACTATTGGTGCTGGAGTTTTCAGTCTCTGCCTATACTCAGGGAGTAGAAGTACAGCCAGGTGATCAGACTTCCCGAAGTGAGGGTGTGGAATAGCACGGTAGGCATTCTTGATGGTAGTGTAGCAATGGTCAATGTGTTGTTTCCTCTGGTATTGCAAGTGATCTGTTGATGGTAATTGTGTTGTGATTTTTTTTTTCCAGACTGGCCTGGTTAAAATCCCCCAGAATGATGGTGAGGGTGTTAGGGGGGGCGTAGTTTCATGCATGTTGATGGTTGCAGGGTTCCTGAACCTGGTGCTATGGATGAATCCTTCAAGGAGGGGATGAATGTGTGGAATTCGAAGCCGTGGATGGTTGTGAGGATATATTTAAAGCTAAGGTTGATAGGTAGGGACATTGCAGGGTATGGGGACAAGGCAGGAGATGGGGTTGAGGGGGATAAGAAATCAACTATGATGGGGCATTCAGAATGGCTCAATGGACAAACACTGCTGTTATATCTTACAGACTTGTGGTCTAAAGTGTAGTGGTTAGCACAACGCTTTACAATGCAGGCGACCTGGTTTCAATTCCTGCTGCTGGGTCAGTAAGGAGTTTGTATGCTCTCCCTGTGACCGCATAGGTTTCCTCCGACAGTCCAAAGACATACCAGTCAGTAGGTTAATTGGTCATTGTAAATTATCCCGTGATTAGGTTGGGGTTAAATTGGGGGATTGCTGGGCGGTGCAACTCGAAGGGCTGATAGTGCCGGTTCTGTACTGAATCTCAATCAATCAATAAATAATCAATCTATCGATCTTCAGGATTGAGGGAGAAGCTTTGAGAACAGCGTGAAAGAAGTGGCATTCTATGAGCTTGCAGAGGCACGATGGGCCGAACTCTCTCCCTCATGAAGGTTACAGATCGGTTAGGGCTGGGTTAACTAAGATAGGGTGGGTGACCTCATCCCATTCCCTTGTTTGCCTCCAGTAAATTGCCCAATTTAATTATAGCGCTGGCTAAGTAATAACTGTCTCTGCCTGTCGGTATAAAGTTGCAAAGCAATCGAGACAACATGGCCCATGCTTGTGAAATCAAACCAGTCCACAACAGTGACAAATGTTAGCAGCTGGACCTGGGTACTGACCACTCAGCCCCTCACCCTGACACCGCCGTTCAGCATGGCCATGACACATCTGCCCGACTCTCTTCTGCACTTGTTCCCTGCATTGTCTTCAATGCCCCGATCTTACAAAGCCTTACCAACCCCCTTAAAATCCATCAGTGACCTTAACTCCACATCCCCATGGGTAGAGAATTCCAGTATTTAGGAAGGTGAGGATCAGGTTTATTATTGTTAACATATGTCCATAAGACAGCGGAGCAGAATTAGGCCATTCAGCCCAGCAAGTCTGTTCTACCATTCCATCAGGGCTGATTTATTATCCCCCTCACCCCTATTCTCCTGCCTTCTCCCCATAACATTTGACATCCTGACTAATCAAGAACCTGTCAACCTCTACTTTAAATATTCTCAATGACCTGGCCTCCACAGCCTTCTGTGGTAATGAATTCATTTACCCTCTGGCTCAAAAAAAAGCTGCTCATCTCTGTCCTAAAGGGACGTCCTTCTGTTGAGGGTCTGCCTTTTGGTCCCTGACTCTCCTTCTGTTGAGGGTCTGCCTTTTGGTCCCTGACTCTCCTGCTGTTGAGGGTCTGCCTTTTGGTCCCTGACTCTCCTGCTGTTGAGGGTCTGCCTTTTGGTCCCTGACTCCCCTGCTGTTGAGGGTCTGCCTTTTGGTCCCTGACTCTCCTTCTGTTGAGGGTCTGCCTTTTGGTCCCTGACTCTCCTGCTGTTGAACTTCCTCTCCACGTCAACTCTTTTTAGTCTTTCCAATATTCAGTAGGTTTCAGTGAGATCTCCCTTGTTCAGTGAGAGCAGAATCAGGTTTGGTTCATTATTGCTGATGTGCTGTGTGTCATGAAATTTGTTCCTTTGTGGCAGTTGGTAAAAATGACTGTTATAAATATAAACAGTGTTATATAGGAATAATGAGGTGTTTAATTTATATATTTATTTGGAGATGCAGCTTGGATAATGGGTGGTGGTGTGGAAGGTAATCAAATGGACATAGTATTAGTGGAGACAAAACCTCACTTCCTGCAGTTACACCTTCCACATGTGCTGATGTATGCAGCAGGGTAAATAGACGCCAGGGCTTGTGATGTCTCACTTACAGAATAAAATGGATTAACCTCTTCTGTACCAATTTATTGGGTGTCAAGGTGGAGATACGTCTCTGCCAAAGGAGGTGTAAGGTGCTCCTTCTCTCCTCTAGCTGGCAGGTCACCCTTGGGCAAGGTGTCATGGTGGATCATGGTCTTTATGACCGTGATTGTTCTTGGCAATTTTTCTAAGCAGGTGCTACACCTTGCCCAAGGGTGACCTGCCGGCTAGCGGAGAGAAGGAGCACCTTTCACCTCATTTGGTAGAGACGTATGTCCACACTGCCACCCAAGATGAATCTGAAGAGTAGGTTAAAAGGACTGAAGTGCTGTGCTCTTCTGTGTTCTGTTTGCCACACCACTGGGGTAAACCCATACCCTAAAGAGAGAGAGCCATGCACTGAGTAAACCGGTTTTGTGTTCTCCAGAGGCTACGAGGGAGGAGATCTCATTGAAATGTGCATGGGGATCGACAGGAAGAATGCAGGGGCATGTTCACCCCTCTGAGGGGACCAAGACCAGATGTCAGACCCTTCAGGGTGACTTGGCCTGGTCTGGGTACCACGGTAACATAGCAGCCAGCATGACGCTGTTACAGCTCGGGTCATCGGGGTTCAATTCTGGATCTGTCTCTGTGTTCCCCCGGTCACTACGTGGGTTTCCTCCGGGTGCTCTGGTTTCCCCTCTCAGTCAAAGGCGTACCAGTGGGTAGGTTAATGGGCCATTGTAAATTGCCCGGTGATTAGGCAAGGGTTGAATCGGGGGATTGCTGGGTGGCATGGCTCAAAGGGCCGGCAGAGTCAACGTATTTATAGATCAAAAAATAATTGGTCATTGACTCTTCGCTCTGCTTCGCAGGTGGCCACGGGCTCTTTGCTCCCCTCCGCGGGCGGCCACAGGCTCACTGAGTTTCTGATTTAACTGTTTAAGATGGTGCTGGTGAAGCACAGTGAAGCCTTGCTGTCAGGAAACAGCTATGAGTTCCTGTACTTTTCACACTCTTTCTCAGAAATGATCTCCGTAATCAATAACCTGTAACTTCCCTATCGGAGTTGAGCTTTTGAATTGCCTATATGACCTGACATTTTTGTGGCATGAACTGGTCTCGAAGGTTGAGGATTGAAAAGTCAGGGCCGGAGTCGAAGGACGGGCTGGTGTTTAGTATGCTGCTCTGTGAGATTTACTTGCCTCTGCTCTGAACTGAGGCTGTGGCCTGTGACTAACGGGCTCCTGGATCGGCTGTGATTGGCTTTGTGGCTTCAGTTCTGAATGTTATTTGCTTACTTTCATTGTTTGCATGATCTGTTTTTTTTCCTGCATATCGGGTGTTTTTTGTAATAGGTTCTTTTTGGTGTCTTTATTTTGTGGCTGCCTGTGAGGAGAAGAATCCCAAGGTTGTATATAGATACTTTGATAATGTAATTTCAACTTTGAGCTCACTCCTTTGTACAGTATGTGTTGCTGAAATTTCCGCATCTTCAGAAGCTTTTGTGTTTGTGATTCCCTGAGACGGTTGTTATTTCATTGCTCTATGTTGAGGGCTGAACTTTTCACAGCGGATAAACCCCGCACCCACCACCCTCTGTCGTCACAAACTGGCGGGCTTGTGAGCAGCGTGTCAGGTTTGGCTGCCTTGCCGCGATGAGCTGAGATTCATCTGACAGCTGAAGCACTTGGCTCATCCAATTACTGTTACCGCCGGGGACTGGATTGATTGTGAGCTAATTGTAAGGTAGCCTGTCTCGTGTTTTTCTCTTGAAGAAAACAGGGCATCACGGCAGTGCAAAGCAATTACAGCCTGAGGCCTCCTGGAGTTCAGGGTTCAATCGCGCTGTTCTCTGTACATCCCCCTGTGGAATGTGTGGGTTTCCTCCCACAGTCCAAAGGTGTACCGGTTAGGAGGTTAATTGATCATTGTAAATCACAGGTTGGGGTTAGTTTGGGGTTTGTCAGATGCTGGGGGGTGCAGCTTGAAGGGCTGTATTGCTAAATAAACACTGCTTTCAGCAGGTGGCCAGGGTGACAGCCCACTCGGACACTCCCTTCCCCAGGGTGACAGCCCACTCGGACACTCCCACCCACTCCCTTCCCCAGGGTGACAGCACACTCGGACACTCCCTTCCCCAGGGTGACTCCACTCGGACACTCCCACCCACTCCCTTCCCCAGGGTGACAGCCCACTCGGACACTCCCTTCCCCAGGGTGACTCCACTCGGACACTCCCACCCACTCCCTTCCCCAGGGTGACAGCCCACTCGGACACTCCCTTCCCCAGGGTGACAGCCCACTCGGACACTCCCACCCACTCCCTTCCCCAGGGTGACAGCCCACTCAGACACTCCCTTCCCCAGGGTGACTACCCACTCGGACACTCCCTTCCCCAGGGTGACAGCCCACTCGGACACTCCCTTCCCCAGGGTGACAGCCCACTCGGACACTCCCACCCACTCCCTTCCCCAGGGTGACAGCCCACTCGGACACTCCCTTCCCCAGGGTGACAGCCCACTCGGACACTCCCACCCACTCCCTTCCCCAGGGTGACAGCCCACTCGGACACTCCCTTCCCCAGGGTGACAGCCCACTCGGACACTCCCACCCACTCCCTTCCCCAGGGTGACAGCCCACTCGGACACTCCCTTCCCCAGGGTGACAGCCCACTCGGACACTCCCACCCACTCCCTTCCCCAGGGTGACAGCCCACTCGGACACTCCCTTCCCCAGGGTGACAGCCCACTCGGACACTCCCACCCACTCCCTTCCCCAGGGTGACAGCCCACTCGGACACTCCCTTCCCCAGGGTGACAGCCCACTCGGACACTCCCTTCCCCAGGGTGACAGCCCACTCGGACACTCCCACCCACTCCCTTCCCCAGGGTGACAGCCCACTCGGACACTCCCTTCCCCAGGGTGACAGCCCACTCGGACACTCCCACCCACTCCCTTCCCCAGGGTGACAGCCCACTCGGACACTCCCTTCCCCAGGGTGACAGCCCACTCGGACACTCCCTTCCCCAGGGTGACAGCCCACTCGGACACTCCCACCCACTCCCTTCCCCAGGGTGACTACCCACTCGGACACTCCCTTCCCCAGGGTGACAGCCCACTCGGACACTCCCACTCGTACACTCCCTTCCCCAGGGTGACAGCCCACTCGGACACTCCCACTCGTACACTCCCTTCCCCAGGGTGACAGCCCACTCGGACACTCCCACTCGTACACTCCCTTCCCCAGGGTGACAGCCCACTCGGACACTCCCACTCGGACACTCCCTTCCCCAGGGTGACAGCCCACTCGGACACTCCCACTCGTACACTCCCTTCCCCAGGGTGACAGCCCACTCGGACACTCCCACCCATTCCCTTCCCCAGGGTGACAGCCCACTCGGACACTCCCACCCACTCCCTTCCCCAGGGTGACAGCCCACTCGGACACTCCCACCCACTCCCTTCCCCAGGGTGACAGCCCACTCGGACACTCCCACCCATTCCCTTCCCCAGGGTGACTACCCACTCGGACACTCCCACCCATTCCCTTCCCCAGGGTGACAGCCCACTCGGACACTCCCACCCACTCCCTTCCCCAGGGTGACAGCCCACTCGGACACTCCCTTCCCCAGGGTGACAGCCCACTCGGACACTCCCACCCACTCCCTTCCCCAGGGTGACAGCCCACTCGGACACTCCCTTCCCCAGGGTGACAGCCCACTCGGACACTCCCACCCACTCCCTTCCCCAGGGTGACAGCCCACTCGGACACTCCCTTCCCCAGGGTGACAGCCCACTCGGACACTCCCACCCACTCCCTTCCCCAGGGTGACAGCCCACTCGGACACTCCCTTCCCCAGGGTGACAGCCCACTCGGACACTCCCACCCACTCCCTTCCCCAGGGTGACTACCCACTCGGACACTCCCTTCCCCAGGGTGACAGCCCACTCGGACACTCCCACTCGTACACTCCCTTCCCCAGGGTGACAGCCCACTCGGACACTCCCACTCGTACACTCCCTTCCCCAGGGTGACAGCCCACTCGGACACTCCCACTCGTACACTCCCTTCCCCAGGGTGACAGCCCACTCGGACACTCCCACTCGGACACTCCCTTCCCCAGGGTGACAGCCCACTCGGACACTCCCACTCGTACACTCCCTTCCCCAGGGTGACAGCCCACTCGGACACTCCCACCCATTCCCTTCCCCAGGGTGACAGCCCACTCGGACACTCCCACCCACTCCCTTCCCCAGGGTGACAGCCCACTCGGACACTCCCACCCACTCCCTTCCCCAGGGTGACAGCCCACTCGGACACTCCCACCCATTCCCTTCCCCAGGGTGACTACCCACTCGGACACTCCCACCCATTCCCTTCCCCAGGGTGACAGCCCACTCGGACACTCCCACCCACTCCCTTCCCCAGGGTGACAGCCCACTCGGACACTCCCTTCCCCAGGGTGACAGCCCACTCGGACACTCCCACCCACTCCCTTCCCCAGGGTGACAGCCCACTCGGACACTCCCTTCCCCAGGGTGACAGCCCACTCGGACACTCCCACCCACTCCCTTCCCCAGGGTGACAGCCCACTCGGACACTCCCTTCCCCAGGGTGACAGCCCACTCGGACACTCCCTTCCCCAGGGTGACTACCCACTTGGACACTCCCACCCACTCCCTTCCCCAGGGTGACAGCCCACTCGGACACTCCCTTCCCCAGGGTGACAGCCCACTCGGACACTCCCACCCACTCCCTTCCCCAGGGTGACAGCCCACTCGGACATTCCCACCCACTCCCTTCCCCAGGGTGACAGCCCACTCGGACACTCCCTTCCCCAGGGTGACAGCCCACTCGGACACTCCCACCCACTCCCTTCCCCAGGGTGACAGCCCACTCGGACACTCCCTTCCCCAGGGTGACAGCCCACTCGGACACTCCCACCCATTCCCTTCCCCAGGGTGACTACCCACTCGGACACTCCCACCCATTCCCTTCCCCAGGGTGACAGCCCACTCGGACACTCCCACCCACTCCCTTCCCCAGGGTGACTCCACTCGGACACTCCCACCCACTCCCTTCCCCAGGGTGACAGCCCACTCGGACACTCCCACCCATTCCCTTCCCCAGGGTGACAGCCCACTCGGACACTCCCACCCACTCCCTTCCCCAGGGTGACTCCACTCGGACACTCCCACCCACTCCCTTCCCCAGGGTGACAGCCCACTCGGACACTCCCTTCCCCAGGGTGACAGCCCACTCGGACACTCCCACCCACTCCCTTCCCCAGGGTGACAGCCCACTCAGACACTCCCTTCCCCAGGGTGACAGCCCACTCGGACACTCCCACTCACTCCCTTCCCCAGGGTGACTGTCCACTCGTACACTCAGTATATCCTTTCTAAAATAAAGAGCCCAAAATTGCACACGATACTCCAAGTGTGGTCTCGCATAGTAACATAGAAAGCCTACAGCACAATACAGGCCCTTCAGCCCAAAAGGCTGTTCCAAGCATATGAGAATGAGAGGAGATTCGGTAGAGCCATACAAAATTGAGGGGTATAGATAGGGTGAATGTGAGTGGACTTTTTCCACTGAGTTGGGTGAGACTACAACTGGAGGTTATGGGTTAAGGGTGAAAGGTGAAAATGTTAAGGGGTGTATGAGGAAACAGATGGTGATGAGAGAGTGGAATGAGCTGCCAGCACAAGTGGTGGATGTAAACTCGATTTCAATGCTTAAGCAAAGTGTGGATAGCTACATGGATGGTAGGGATATGGAGGCAACGGTCGATGGGAGTAGGCAGCTTGTGTGGTTTAGACTGGCTGGAGGGCCTGTTTCTGTGCCTGTTTAAAGGGAAACCAGAGGGGGAGCTTCTTCACTGGTGAGTGTGGAATGAGCTGCCTGCAGAAGTGGAGAATTGGGGTTTAGTTGCAGTATTTGAGAGAAGTTTGGATGGGTACTTTGTTGGGATGGGTATGGAGGGCTGTGGTCCCAGTGTGGGTTGGTGGGACTAGGCAGAATGACAGTTTGGCATGGACTAGATGGGCTGAAGGTCCTGTTTCTGTGATGTCATACTGGAAGTATTCCTCAGGGTTCCGAGTCCCACTGAGCAGAAAGGGCTGTTTAATTGGAGGTCTAGAATTCTGAGACTGTGTTCCCTTATCAAAGAGTCAGGATCATTATCAATGTTGAACTGTTCACTCTCTCAGGACAGCCAAGTGTGATCAACACCCACTAAAACCCAGTGTGGTTACTGTTTTCAGCATCCACAGATAGCAATGTGATAACAATCAAATAATGCACACACTGGCCATTTTATTACAAACCTTCTGTTCCCAATAAAGTGGCCACTGTGTGTATGTTCCTGGTCTTCTGCTGCTGTAGCCCAAACACTTCGAGGTTCTGCATGTGCATTCAGAGATGCTCTTCTGCACACTACTGTTGTAATGGCGGTTATTTGAGTTCCTGTCAGTTTGAACTAATCTGATCATTCTCTTCTGATCTCTCTCATTAATCAGGTGTTTTCAACCATGGAACTGGCACTCACTTGTTTTGCTTTCTGCACCATTCTCTGTAAACTTTAGAGCAGGGTTCCCAACCTTTTTTGATGCCATGGACCCCAGGTTGGGAAATCATTCCATAGTTAAAGTCACTTAGATCACCTTTCTATGTTCGTGACACTTGTCACACTTTGAATTTTTTCAATGATTTTAAGTTCCCTGGCCCCCACCGCCTTATTTTCACCATGGACGTCCAGTCCCTATATACCTCCATCCCCCACCCGGATGGTCTCAAAGCTCTTCGCTTCTTTTTGGATTCCAGACCTAACCAATTCCCCTCTACCACCACTCTCCTCCGTCTAGCGGAATTAGTTCTTACTCTCAATAATTTCTCCTTTGGCCCCTCCCACTTCCTCCAAACCAAGGGTGTAGCCATGGGCACCCGTATGGGTCCCAGTTATGCCTGCCTTTTTGTTGGCTTTGTGGAACAGTCCATGTTCCAACTCTATACGGGTATCCATCCCCCTCTTTTCCTTCGCTACATCGACGACTGCATTGGCGCTGCCCCCTGCATGCATGCTGAACTCGTCAACTTCATTAACTTTGCCTCCAACTTTCACCCTGCCCTCAAATTTACCTGGTCAATTTCCGACACCTCCCTCCCCTTTCTTGATCTTTCTGTCTCCATCTCTGGAGACGGCTTATCTACTGATATCTACTATAAGCCTATAGACTCTCACAGCTACCTGGATTATTCCTCTTCCCACCCTGTCTCTTGCAAAAATGCTATCCCCTTCTCACAATTCCTCCGTCTCCGCCGCATCTGCTCTCAGGATGAGGCTTTTCATTCCAGGACGAAGGAGATGTCTTCCTTTTTTAAACAAAGGGGCTTCCCTTCTTCCACCATCAACTCTGCTCTCAAACGCATCTCTCCCATTTCCCACACATCGGCCCTCACCCCATCCGCCTGCCACCCCACTCGGGATAGGGTTCCCCTTGTCCTCACCCACCACCCCACCAGCCTCCAGGTCCAACGTATAATTCTCTGTAACTTCTGCTACCTCCGACGGGATCCCACTACCAAGCACATCTTTCCCTCACCCCCTCTTTCTGTGTTCCGCAGGGATCGCTCCCTACGCGACTCCCTTGTCCACTTGTTCCCCCCATCCCTTCCCACTGATCTCCCTCCTGGCACTTAACCCTTGTAAGCAGAACAAGTGCTACACCTGCCCTTACACTTCCTCCCTCACCACCATTCAGGGCCCCAGCCAGTCCTTCCAGGTGAGACGACACTTCACCTGTGAGTCGGCTGGTGTGGTATACTGCGTCCGGTGCTCCTGGTGTGGCCTTTTATATATTGGTGAGACCCGACGCAGACTGGGAGACCGTTTCACTGAACACCTACGCTCGGTCCGCTAGAGAAAGCAGGATCTCCCAGTGCCCACACATTTTAATTCCACGTCCCATTCCCATTCTGATATGTCTATCCATGGTCTCCTCTACTATCAAGATGAAGCCACACTCAGGTTGGAGGAACAACACCTTATATACCGGCTGGGTAGCCTCCAACCTGACGGCATGAACATTGACTTCTCTAACTTCTGTTAATGCCCCTCCTCCCCTTCTTACCCCATCCCTGACATATTTAGTTGTTTGTTTTTTCTCTCTCTCTCTCTCTGCCCATCACTCTGCCTGTTCTCCATCTCCTTCTGGTGCTCCCCCCCCCTTTCTTTCTCCTGAGGCCTCCCGTCCCATGATCTTTTCCCTTTTCTAGCTCTGTATCACTTTCACCAATCACCTTTCCAGCTCTTAGCTTCATCCCACCCCCTCCGGTCTTCTCCTATCATTTCGCATTTCCCCCTTTCCCCCCCCCCCACTACTTTCAAATCTCCCACTATCTTTCCTTTCAGTTAGTCCTGACAAAGGGTCTCGGCCCGAAACGTCGACAGTGCTTCTTCCTATAGATGCTGCCTGGCCTGCTGTGTTCCACCAGCATTTTGTGTGTGTTGTTTGAATTTCCAGCATCTGCAGATTTCCTCGTGTTTGTAGATCAACTTTCTTCCCTATTCTGATGTTTGGTCTGAACCTCTTGACCATGTCTGCAATTTGAGTTGCTGCCAGGTGATTGGCTGATTAGATATTTGCATTAATGAGTAGGAGCACAGGTGTACCTAATAAAGTGGCCACTCTGGATCAGGCAGCAACCTTTGCAAACAGCAAAATTTGTCTGTTTGTTATGAGACTCAACCCACCACAGATAGAAAGCATGCAAGGAGCTGGCTGGATTTGAACCCGGGACCACTCGTCTCAAAGTCTGGCTCTGATACCACTACACCAGCCGGCTGCACCACTGAGTGATGTGTTCAGACAAATATTGCCCCTGCTTCTTTGCAGAGTAGAGCTGGTGGAATCCTCCAGATCTATTCGGAGAGTAAATGGACCTCAGTTTAAGATCCCATTTGTGAGGCAGCACCTCTGGCCCTGCTGGACTCCCCAGCGTGACAGTGAGACATCAGCCTCATCTGTGGTGCTCCAGGGAAGTCAGTGGATGCGGGGCACCCAGTTAGACAGTGGTTTCCTCTCTCCAAGGGAATTAGTACTGGAGTTAGATCAGCACAGGGAAAAGTTCAAAGTAAATTTATTATTAACATTTGTCACCATGTACAACCCTGAGATTCGTTTTCTTGCAGGCATACAGAATGAATGCTTAGAGTAATAACCAGAACAGAATCAAAGACCACACCAACAAATGTTCAAAAGACAGCAAACTGTGCAGATACAAAAGAAGGAGTAATAATAATAATAATAAAAATAAATAACATATTGGGAACATGAGATGAAGAGTCCTTGAAAGTGAATCCATAGATTGTGGGAACAGTTCAGAGTTGGGGTGAGTGAAGTTATTCCTTCTGGTACAGAAGTTTGATGGCTGAGGGATAATAACTATTCCTGAACCTGGTGGTGTGAGTCCTGAGGCCCCTGTATCTCCTGAGAGGAGAGCATGTCCTGGGTGGTGGGTGTCCCTGATGATGGATGCTGATTTCCTGCGACAACACTGTGTATTTGTGCTAAAAGGTAGAACAAGTCCTTCAGGCCACAATGTTGACCCGACACAATTAAATTAGTAATGAAACGTTAAGCTAATCCCTTATGGCTGCATGGGGTCACAGGCTCATAGAGCATTACAGTGCAGAAATAGTCTACTTGGCCCATCTAGTCTATGTGATTTGTTATTTTGCCTAGTCCCACCAAACTGCACCTGGACCATAGCTCTCTATACAAAAGTTAATTTGCACCTCTGGATGGGCAGGAACTACCAATCTTTTGGTTAGCAGCTTTTCAATTAACAGTGATATTCGTATCGCTTTTTGTCTGCACAGTCGTGTGCCTATCAAAGAGTCTCTTAAAGCCTGGATCATGTTTGTCTCCACTTCTACCTCTGGTAACGTATTCCATGCACCCACCACTCTCTGGAAGGCCAAAACTTGCCCTGTATACCCCCATGAACTTGCACTCTCTTACCTTAAATGCCTGTCCTGGTGTAATGGACATTTTGGCCCTGGGGGAGAAAAAGGAAGCTACTTTGTCTACGTCTCTCTAAATTCTATGAAGCTCTATCCCGTCCCCCCTCAGCCTCCTCTGCTCCAGGGATTACAAACAGCTTGTTCTCGTAGCTCATGCTCTTTGAATCAGGCGGCATCCCGGAAAACCTCTTCACCCTCTGCAAAGCCTCCACATCCTTCCTGGGGGTGACCAGAACTGGATGCAGTGGCCTAACCAGATCGATTGTTGAAACCACGGACAGGGATCCCAGTGTTGCCCACTTGGAACATTCATTTTATCCCTCCCCACGTGAGAGAACACCACCTTCCAGAGAAGGGGCACAAGATGCTGGAGCAACCTCCAACCTGCTTGATAAACTCAGTGGGTTGAGCAGGGGAAGAGAGGTGGAAGGCAAGGACAATGTTTTGAATCAAACCCCTGCTTCAGGGAGACAGGAGATGACCAGTTTAAAGATGAGAGAGGGTGTGGCAAAACAGGAGACCAAGGTAAAAGAACTCAGAAAAGGTTAAGTACCTTACTTTAATCTTTAGTTAGAAACTTGAGATTCTGTAGACGCTAGAAATATTGAGCAAAACGCACAAAATGCTGAGGGAGCTCCAGGTTTTGGTTGCTCCTTTTTTAAAATTGCTATTTTGTTCTATTTTCAGGGCGGACTGGCTCTGCGGCCTGCAGTCAGTGAACGGCAGACCTGAGCTGAATGTTCCCATGCTGTTTCAAGCTCTTCACCGTTTGGTGCTTTATATTCTGTGTTTCTCGCTCGTTTTATTTTCCCTTTTGCGTGATTTGTTCTTCTTCTGCACGTTGGGAGTTTAATATTTTCTCTGAACGGGTTCTGTCGTCTTTCTTTGTTTTGTGGCTGTCTGTGGGGAAGATGAATCTGGGTTGTATACGGAATGCATGCTTCGAACTCTGAATATTTGATATCAGGCAGCATCAATGGAGGGGAGTAAACAATTGACAACTTGGGAAGAGTCTCGGCCCAAAATATTGTCTGTTTATTCTTCTCCATAGATGTTGCCTGATTTGCCGAGTCCCTCCAGCATTTACCGGTAGTTGGTGTGTTTATCCTTAGTTCCTGCCCAGTAGCAAAGAGATCGCTGCACAGAATTAGCTGGTCAGGGAATGAATGGTGTAGGATCTGACTGTACCCTCACCCCTGTGGGGATCCCCGAACTAACTGTGCCCTATGAAGGGTCTCCGCCCAAAACACCAACTTTTTATTCATTTCCGTAGATGCTCCCTGACTTGCTGAGCATTCTGTGTCTGTCTGTCTCTGGATTTCCAGCATCTGCAGAATCTCGTGTTACAGAGCAGGTTGATGTAGGTATTCGTTTTGTTCGAGGTGAATGGCCTGTTTTCAATTTATCCGAACATTGTGACATTTTACAGTTGGGGAGGTGCAGTCAGCTGTAAATCAGCCTGTCCCACCTTGCTTCTATAAGGCTGGAATGTGCTAGCCTTTGTTGAGCTGTCTGATTTTATTTATCACCGCCTCGTAGTGTTTTGGAAAGTAAACACATCCCTTGTTCAATAACAGCTGTGGGCCCTTGGTCAGAGTCCAAGATTGAACCTCTGTCACTGTCAGAATTCCTGAAGCACTTCCCTGGGGGCAAGCTGCAAAGTGTCACGAGCCCTTGGCAGAATTGTATTTCTCAAGGGAATGTTAGGATGGATGGTGTTGGGAGCACACTGTAGGCTTGTTTGGAAATCAGAATTTCCCCACTGCTACTCATTCACTCTGTTAGAAGCGGGGAGTGACTGTCCCACTCCGGCGTCCCCCTCGGGGCAGGGAGTGACCATCCCACTCCGGCGTCCCTCTTGGAGTGGGGAGTGACCATCCCACTCCAGTGTTCTCCCTCTCCAAACCAGATCTCTTCAGGGTTCTCTGGTGATGGGAGTGGAAATTCACTCAACCTCACTTGCCCCATCACCACAACCCCATGCACTCACTTTCGAGTGTACATCATTTTTTTGAAAAATTGTCATTTTGGTTCTTAGTTTGTAAATTTTGTAGATCTGTTTTGGACCAAGATATTATGCCAAAATAGTACATTAATACGGGTACAGCAGATGTGTTTATTGCCTCTGATATATTTACTGAGTTGAGCTCTGCTTGGCAGATTTTCTTAAGCTTGAAGTAAATTCTGTCAAAATTTTTGCCTTTATCACACTGTGATATAGTTTCTTTGCTTGTTGATATCCCGGATACTTGTGTTTCACAATCCCTCATCAGGTGCACTGTACCCTGTTGCTCTGCTTTGTATTCTAAAAGGTCTGTTGCACCTTAAATGATGTTTAATGTTCTGCATTTATCCAGTCCAAAGTTCACGTTTATATCTTTTAAAAGTAGTTCTACTATTTGTGTTAATTGCTTTAGCTTGATCATATCATTTCAAACTGTGTAGAAGGTGCGTCAAGATGTAATTAGTTTGGTTGTTTCTGATTTGATACCCAATTTTCATCCAATTCAGTAAATTAGAGCTGCTTATAATAATGATAATTATTGTTTTTGTGTTTGCAGTTTGTTGTCTTTTGTCCATCAGTTGTTTGTTTGTCCTGTTGGGTGCAGTCTTTCATTGATTCTGTTGTGGTTTTTGTATTTACGGTGATTTCCCACAAGAAAATAAATCTTGGGGTTGTATATGGTAACACACGTGTGCGTACTTTGATAATGAATTTACTTGAACTTTGAACTTTTAATTCTGGTGGTGTAGCAGCTTACGGTTGAATTCCCGCTGCTGTCTGTGAAGAGTTCAAACGTTTTCTCCATAACCGTGTGTGTTTCCTCTAGGTGCTCTGGTGTCCTCCCACATTCTAAAGACACATAGGGCCAGTAAGCTGTGGGCTTGCTGTTATGTTCTGCAACTCCAAAACGTAAATCTATCAAAAGAAAAACATGGGGAGACTGGGAGAACGTGTAAACTTGGTTTTTACTTCAAGTAAGATGTGCACATGACAAGGTGGCGGAATGGCTTATGCCATCCGTGTAATTTGACATTTAACTCATGATGAATTATTTAACCAACAAAGAATGCTCAATCAAACAATATATTTAGAATATTACTCCAAAGTTATTGAAATGTTGAACATACAACCTTCCTCCTTACTTTGCTATAAACTCCAACTCTATATAATGCATCTCGACTTGTGTAGCTGCTTGAAAGCCACCTCACACTGCTTTGTCCAATGCCGTTTCTTCCCCGCCTGTAGTAATGCACAGTTTGGCAGGAACCTGTTACAGGTCCTAAAGAGGACTGCAGTTGTGACATATATGTTGGGCTTGGGGCATCCATCACTGGTTGAACGCTCTCAGCATACTTGTGTAATCCTTGTGTGTCAATCGTGTGACCACAATAAGTGATGTTTGGTTTAAAGAATTCACACTTGTTGCATCATGCTTTGAGCCCATAATCTTATTTTTAACACTGTCTTGAGATTTTTGAGACATTTCTTGTTATCCATACTTTTAACAATGACGCTATCCAGGCAGCACCAAGTTCCTGGACAGCCTTGCAGCACTGGTCCATAGCTTTCTGCCAGAGTGCAGGTGCAGACGCTACTCCGAAAATGAGCCTCTTTTAGCGATATAAAGACCTTTGCGTGTGTTTCTAGTGAGAAAGACTTTGGACTCTTCTTCCATCCCCATCTGTTGTTAGGTCTCAGCTAGGTCCACTTTGCGGAAGAGTTTCCCTCCAGAAAGGTTTACAAAGATATTCTCTATCCTGGATAGACAACATTGATCTACTGAGTTGTTGGTGACTTTAAAATCACCACAGATCCTGAGAGACACATTCTTCTTTGCTGCTGGGACCACTGGCATTGCCCATGTGCTCCACTCAACCTTTGGAAAGAATTCCATCAGCCTCCATATGATCCAGCTCACTGGCTACTTCATCACGGATGGTATTAGGAACCAGGCGGGCTTTGTATACCTTTAGTGTGGCATTTTTATTTAACACTGATATGTTTGAGTTTTCCAATGTCATCCTTGAACACTACTGTGACATTATCCAGTACCTTTCTCACTTTTCTCTCACTTGACTCTAATGTGGCTTGTTGGTTGTTGTATTTCACGGTTACAAATGTCATTCCCACAGGCGTTACCTTTTTTCCAGTATTGGTTCTTAGCTGGTTTCAGTTCAGTATCTTTTGAAATAACCTGTCCTGCATGTCTCCTGTAAACTTTCCCCTTACTTATCACCTTAAACTGGGGTCCACAGACCTCTTGCTTAATGATATTGGTCCACGGCATCAAAAATTTGGGAACCATGCCTTACACCAATGCCAATACACCAAAGTAGTTGAGATTTCCACTTTGGGAGATAAAGGCCATAAACTACCCTCGATACCCTCTCCTCTAACTATGCCTTTTATAAATTTATAAAGTTTGATTGGGTCTCCTTGCTGCTGCTGATGCACCAGAGAAAAGAACATAGAAAACCTACAGCACAGTACAGGCCCTTTGGCCCACAAAGCTGTGCTGAACATGTACTTACCTTAGAAATTACCTAGGGTTACTCATAGCCCTTTATTTTTCTAAGCTTCACGTACCTATCCAGGAGTCTCTTAAAAGACCCTATCGTTTCCGCCTCCACACTGTCACCAGCAGCCCATTCTACACACTTGCCACTCTCTGCATAAAAGAAACAACAACAACAACTTACCCCTGACATCTCCTCTGTACCTACTTCCAAGCACCTTAAAACTATGCCCCCTCGTACTAGCCATTTCAGCCCTGGAGAAAAGCTTCTGACTATCGACACGATCAATGCCTCTCATCATCTTGTATACCTCTATCAGGTCACCTCTCATTCTCCGTCGCTCCAAGGAGAAAAGGCTGAGTTCACTCAACCTACTCTCCTATGGACTCGGACCCCAGGATCCCTCTGATCCTCCACACTGCCAAGAGTCTCACCATTAATACTATATTCTGCCATCATATCTGACCTACCAAAGTGAACCACCTCACACTTATCTGGGTTGAACTCCATCTGCCACTTAGCCCAATTTTGCATCCTATCAATGTCCCGCTGTAACCTCTGACAGCCCTCCACATTATCCACAACGCCCCCAATCTTTGTGTCATCAGCAAATTTACAAACACATCCCTCCATTTCCTCATCCAGTCATTTATAAAAATAACAAAGAGTAAGGGTCCCAGAACAGATCCCTGAGGCACTCCACTGGTGACCGACCTCCATGCAGAATATGATCCGTCTGCAACCACTCTTTGCCTTCCGTGGGCAAGCCAGTTCTGGATCCACAAATGAATGTCTCCCTGGATCCCCTGCTTCCTTACTTTCTCAATAAGTCTTGCATGGGGTACCTTATCAAATACTTTGCTGAAATCCATATACACTACATCTATGGCTCTACCTTCATCAATGTGTTTAGTCACATCCTCAAAAATTTCAATCAGGCTTGTAAGGCATGACCTGCCTTTGACAAAGCCTTGCTGACTATTCCTAATCATATTATGCCTCTCCAAATGTTCATAAATCCTGCCTCTCAGGATCTTCTCTATCAACTTAACAACCACTCACTGGTCTATAATTTCCAGGGCTAGCTCTTCACCCTTTCTTGAAAAAGGGAACAACACCCGCAACCCTCCAATCCTCTGGAACCTCTCCTGTCCTCAGTGATGGTGCAAAGATCATTGCCAGAGGCTCATCAGTCTCCTTCCTTGCTTCCCACAGTAGCCTGGGGTACATCCTGTCCCATCTCAGTGACTTATCCCACTTGATGCTTTCCAAAAGCTCCAGCACATCCTCTTTCTTAATATCTACATTTTCAAGCTTTTCAGTCCACTGCAAGTCATCCCTACAATTGCCAAGATCCTAAGTTTTTCCAGCTTTTCCGTGTAGCTAATACACTCCAGTGCAGGAAATGTCCTGGTGACCTTCTCCAAACCCCTCCACATCCTTGTTCGAGTGTAGTGACCAGAACTGCACACAGTACTCCAAATATGACCTGGACAAAGTTTAACAACTGCTGCATGATTTGCTAAATTTTATACTCCATTTACGGCCGACTGAAGCATTCGGCCGAACATTCTTACTATACGGCCGAACATTCTTACTATGTTGAATTGACCAGAACTGAACACAACATTCTACAACATTATTTCAAAGCCTTCTTAAGCACCCTATCGACTTGTGTAGCCACTTTCAATGACCTATGAACTTGGATCCCAAGATCTCTCTGCTCAGTAATACTGTTCAGGACCTTGCCCTTACTCTCGTCTTGTCTACTGTCTCCTTGCAGTTGCCCTACCAAGGTGCAACACCTCACATTTATGTAGGCTAAACTCCATCTGCCCATATCTACAGCTGATCTATATCACACTGTATTCTTTTCCAGTCTTCTGCACTATCCACAACTCCACCAACTTGGTATCATTCGCAAGATTACTAACCCACCCATCTACATTTTCATCCAGGTCAATTATATACATCACAAACAGCAGAGGTCCCAGCACAGATTCCTATGGAACATCACTAATTACAGACCTCCAGCTCCAATAAGTCCTTTTGACCATGGCCATCTTCTATGCACAAGCTAGTTCTGAAAACACACAGCCAATTCGCCACAGACCCCAAGCATCCTAATCTTCTGAAGGACTTCGTCAAGCGCCTGACTAAAATCCATATGGACAACATTCTTTACTCTACCCTCATCAGTCTCTCTCGTCACCTTGTCAAGAAAAGTCAGCGTTGGTAGGACACGATGTGCCCTGCACAGAGCCATACTGGCTCTCCCAAATTAGGCCATGGGTTTGGAAGTCCTCATATATCTGATTGCTAATACAATACTGTGCACAAGTATGGCCTGGGGTGCCTAAGACTTTCGCACAATACTGTATTTGTCAATGTGGAGTGGAGAGTGAGTATGTAAATCTGACAGGAGCAAACTTTGTGGGAATGGCAAAGGTGTAGCACGGTGAAAGGGGTGTGGGACAGGTGGCAGAGAAGGAGTGCCAGGAACGGGGTGGCAGCGAGGGTGCAGACACACCCAGTCCTGAGACACCAGGCAAGGTCATCTGATTCCAAACAATGGGTTTATTGATCATTACAGAATGTCTCTCTGGAGCTTCCCACTCCCTTCTCCCTTCCCCTTTTCCCAACCATGATTCCCCTCTCCCTGCCCCCTTCCCACTCTCAGTCCACAATAGAGACCCATATCAGAATCAGATTTGTCATGAATTTTTTTTAATGGCAGCAGCACAGTGCAATATATATATATTGACCAGGGTTTCATAAAGCTACAACATTACCTCGTGGCTCCTGAACTCGTATGCTAATTCTCATATCATTCACCCCACATTCCTCCAGCTCCTTACAGATCAATGTTCCCTTTATATTTTTATGTAGCTGCGCAGACCAACTGTTGCTTTGAGCAGGAAGTTTTTACATGGCCTGAAAGCTGTGTGCCACTTAAAATTTCTTTTTTGTTATATGCATTCTCTAAATTCTTTATTAGGTTATGATTTTTTAAAAAAGATTACTTATAATTCAAGATGGCGGTGCGATGCAGTTTGCAGCGGCCACTCCGGAGCTGATATGTTATTTAAGTGGGGTGCCGTGCGCAATGATAATCGATTGAAAATGGACGTGGGAGCACAGAGGAGCATCTGGAAATCTCCAGGAAGGCCCTCTTCGTTGCTGCTGCTGCTGTGAGGTCCGGGTCTCTGCTGAGGAGAACAGGCCCCCAGTCCTCGGGGTCGCGTTGCCGTTGGTGGAGGCGTCTTAATACGCTCGGCAGAGGGTGGTGCTCGGAGAAGTTGTGCTGGAGGGGATGGTCGGAGGCTCGGAGATTCGACGGACTTGGAGTCTGCTGCGGTCAGGTCGCTTTCAGTGTGTGCTGTGTCTGTGAGGCTGGGTTCGACGGAGCTTTCACTGTGTGCTGTGTCTGTGAGGCTGGGTTCGACGGAGCTTTCACTGTGTGCTGTGTCTGTGAGGCTGGGTTCGATGGAGCTTTCACTGTGTGCTGTGTCTGCGAGGCTGGGTTCGACGGAGCTTTCACTGTGTGCTGTGTCTGCGAGGCTGGGTTCGACGGAGCTTTCACTGTGTGCTGTGTCTGTGAGGCTGGGTTCGACGGAGCTTTCATTGTGTGCTGTGTCTGCGAGGCTGGGTTCGACGGAGCTTTCACTGTGTGCTGTGTCTGCGAGGCTGGGTTCGACGGAGCTTTCACTGTGTGCTGTGTCTGCGAGGCTGGGTTCGACGGAGCTTTCACTGTGTGCTGCGTCTGCGAGGCTGGGTTCGACGGAGCTTTCACTGTGTGCTGCGTCTGTGAGGCTGGGTTCGATGGAGCTTTCACTGTGTGCTGTGTCTGTGAGGCTGGGTTCGACGGAGCTTTCATTGTGTGCTGCGTCTGCGAGGCTGGGTTCGACGGAGCTTTCACTGTGTGCTGTGTCTGTGAGGCTGGGTTCGACGGAACTTTCATTGTGTGCTGTGTCTGTGAGGCTGGGTTCGATGGAGCTTTCACTGTGTGCTGTGTCTGTGAGGCTGGGTTCGACGGAGCTTTCACTGTGATCTGCGTCTGCGAGGCTGGGTTCGACGGAGCTTTCACTGTGTGCTGCGTCTGCGAGGCTGGGTTCGACGGAGCTTTCACTGTGTGCTGTGTCTGTGAGGCTGGGTTCGACGGAGCTTTCATTGTGTGCTGCGTCTGCGAGGCTGGGTTCGACGGAGCTTTCACTGTGTGCTGTGTCTGTGAGGCTGGGTTCGACGGAGCTTTCATTGTGTGCTGTGTCTGCGAGGCTGGGTTCGACGGAGCTTTCACTGTGTGCTGTGTCTGTGAGGCTGGGTTCGACGGAACTTTCATTGTGTGCTGTGTCTGTGAGGCTGGGTTCGATGGAGCTTTCACTGTGTGCTGCGTCTGCGAGGCTGGGTTCGACGGAGCTTTCACTGTGTGCTGTGTCTGTGAGGCTGGGTTCGACGGAGCTTTCACTGTGTGCTGCGTCTGCGAGGCTGGGTTCGACGGAGCTTTCACTGTGTGCTGTGTCTGTGAGGCTGGGTTCGACGGAGCTTTCACTGTGTGCTGCGTCTGCGAGGCTGGGTTCGACGGAGCTTTCACTGTGTGCTGCGTCTGCGAGGCTGGGTTCGACGGAGCTTTCACTGTGTGCTGTGTCTGTGAGGCTGGGTTCGATGGAGCTTTCACTGTGTGCTGTGTCTGTGAGGCTGGGTTCGATGGAGCTTTCATTGTGTGCTGTGTCTGTGAGGCTGGGTTCGACGGAGCTTTCACTGTGTGCTGCGTCTGCGAGGCTGGGTTCGACGGAGCTTTCACTGTGTGCTGTGTCTGTGAGGCTGGGTTCGATGGAGCTTTCATTGTGTGCTGCGTCTGTGAGGCTGGGTTCGACGGAGCTTTCACTGTGTGCTGCGTCTGCGAGGCTGGGTTCGACGGAGCTTTCACTGTGTGCTGTGTCTGCGAGGCTGGGTTCGATGGAGCTTTCACTGTGTGCTGTGTCTGCGAGGCTGGGTTCGACGGAGCTTTCATTGTGTGCTGTGTCTGTGAGGCTGGGTTCGACGGAGCTTTCACTGTGTGCTGCGTCTGCGAGGCTGGGTTCGACGGAGCTTTCATTGTGTGCTGTGTCTGTGAGGCTGGGTTCGACGGAGCTTTCACTGTGTGCTGCGTCTGCGAGGCTGGGTTCGACGGAGCTTTCATTGTGTGTTGCGTCTGTGAGGCTGGGTTCGACGGAGCTTTCACTGTGTGCTGTGTCTGTGAGGCTGGGTTCGACGGAGCTTTCATTGTGTGCTGTGTCTGTGAGGCTGGGTTCGACGGAGCTTTCATTGTGTGCTGTGTCTGTGAGGCTGGGTTCGACGGAGCTTTCACTGTGTGCTGTGTCTGTGAGGCTGGGTTCGACGGAGCTTTCACTGTGTGCTGTGTCTGCGAGGCTGGGTTCGACGGAGCTTTCACTGTGTGCTGTGTCTGCGAGGCTGGGTTCGATGGAGCTTTCACTGTGTGCTGTGTCTGTGAGGCTGGGTTCGATGGAGCTTTCATTGTGTGCTGTGTCTGTGAGGCTGGGTTCGACGGAGCTTTCACTGTGTGCTGTGTCTGCGAGGCTGGGTTCGATGGAGCTTTCATTGTGTGCTGTGTCTGTGAGGCTGGGTTCGACGGAGCTTTCATTGTGTGCTGCGTCTGCGAGGCTGGGTTCGACGGAGCTTTCACTGTGTGCTGTGTCTGCGAGGCTGGGTCCGACGGAGCTTTCACTGTGTGCTGTGTCTGCGAGGCTGGGTTCGATGGAGCTTTCATTGTGTGCTGTGTCTGTGAGGCTGGGTTCGACGGAGCTTTCACTGTGTGCTGTGTCTGCGAGGCTGGGTTCGACGGAGCTTTCATTGTGTGCTGTGTCTGCGAGGCTGGGTTCGACGGAGCTTTCATTGTGTGCTGTGTCTGCGAGGCTGGGTTCGACGGAGCTTTCATTGTGTGCTGTGTCTGCGAGGCTGGGTTCGACGGAGCTTTCATTGTGTGCTGTGTCTGTGAGGCTGGGTTCGACGGAGCTTTCATTGTGTGCTGCGTCTGCGAGGCTGGGTTCGATGGAGCTTTCACTGTGTGCTGTGTCTGCGAGGCTGGGTTCGACGGAGCTTTCACTGTGTGCTGTGTCTGCGAGGCTGGGTTCGATGGAGCTTTCACTGTGTGCTGTGTCTGTGAGGCTGGGTTCGATGGAGCTTTCATTGTGTGCTGTGTCTGTGAGGCTGGGTTCGACGGAGCTTTCACTGTGTGCTGTGTCTGCGAGGCTGGGTTCGATGGAGCTTTCATTGTGTGCTGTGTCTGTGAGGCTGGGTTCGACGGAGCTTTCATTGTGTGCTGCGTCTGCGAGGCTGGGTTCGACGGAGCTTTCACTGTGTGCTGTGTCTGCGAGGCTGGGTCCGACGGAGCTTTCACTGTGTGCTGTGTCTGCGAGGCTGGGTTCGATGGAGCTTTCATTGTGTGCTGTGTCTGTGAGGCTGGGTTCGACGGAGCTTTCATTGTGTGCTGTGTCTGCGAGGCTGGGTTCGACGGAGCTTTCATTGTGTGCTGTGTCTGCGAGGCTGGGTTCGACGGAGCTTTCACTGTGTGCTGTGTCTGCGAGGCTGGGTTCGATGGAGCTTTCACTGTGTGCTGCGTCTGCGAGGCTGGGTTCGAAGGAGCTTTCACTGTGTGCTGTGTCTGCGAGGCTGGGTTCGACGGAGCTTTCACTGTGTGCTGCGTCTGCGAGGCTGGGTTCGACGGAGCTTTCACTGTGTGCTGTGTCTTGAGGCTGGGTTCGACGGAGCTTTCACTGTGTGCTGTGTCTGCGAGGCTGGGTTCGACGGAGCTTTCACTGTGTGCTGTGTCTGCGAGGCTGGGTTCGATGGAGCTTTCACTGTGTGCTGTGTCTGTGAGGCTGGGTTCGATGGAGCTTTCATTGTGTGCTGTGTCTGTGAGGCTGGGTTCGACGGAGCTTTCACTGTGTGCTGTGTCTGCGAGGCTGGGTTCGATGGAGCTTTCATTGTGTGCTGTGTCTGTGAGGCTGGGTTCGACGGAGCTTTCATTGTGTGCTGCGTCTGCGAGGCTGGGTTCGACGGAGCTTTCACTGTGTGCTGTGTCTGCGAGGCTGGGTCCGACGGAGCTTTCACTGTGTGCTGTGTCTGCGAGGCTGGGTTCGATGGAGCTTTCATTGTGTGCTGTGTCTGTGAGGCTGGGTTCGACGGAGCTTTCACTGTGTGCTGTGTCTGCGAGGCTGGGTTCGACGGAGCTTTCATTGTGTGCTGTGTCTGCGAGGCTGGGTTCGACGGAGCTTTCATTGTGTGCTGTGTCTGCGAGGCTGGGTTCGACGGAGCTTTCATTGTGTGCTGTGTCTGCGAGGCTGGGTTCGACGGAGCTTTCATTGTGTGCTGTGTCTGTGAGGCTGGGTTCGACGGAGCTTTCATTGTGTGCTGCGTCTGCGAGGCTGGGTTCGATGGAGCTTTCACTGTGTGCTGTGTCTGCGAGGCTGGGTTCGACGGAGCTTTCACTGTGTGCTGTGTCTGCGAGGCTGGGTTCGATGGAGCTTTCACTGTGTGCTGTGTCTGTGAGGCTGGGTTCGATGGAGCTTTCATTGTGTGCTGTGTCTGTGAGGCTGGGTTCGACGGAGCTTTCACTGTGTGCTGTGTCTGCGAGGCTGGGTTCGATGGAGCTTTCATTGTGTGCTGTGTCTGTGAGGCTGGGTTCGACGGAGCTTTCATTGTGTGCTGCGTCTGCGAGGCTGGGTTCGACGGAGCTTTCACTGTGTGCTGTGTCTGCGAGGCTGGGTCCGACGGAGCTTTCACTGTGTGCTGTGTCTGCGAGGCTGGGTTCGATGGAGCTTTCATTGTGTGCTGTGTCTGTGAGGCTGGGTTCGACGGAGCTTTCACTGTGTGCTGTGTCTGCGAGGCTGGGTTCGACGGAGCTTTCATTGTGTGCTGTGTCTGCGAGGCTGGGTTCGACGGAGCTTTCATTGTGTGCTGTGTCTGCGAGGCTGGGTTCGACGGAGCTTTCATTGTGTGCTGTGTCTGCGAGGCTGGGTTCGACGGAGCTTTCACTGTGTGCTGTGTCTGCGAGGCTGGGTTCGACGGAGCTTTCATTGTGTGCTGTGTCTGCGAGGCTGGGTTCGATGGAGCTTTCACTGTGTGCTGCGTCTGCGAGGCTGGGTTCGAAGGAGCTTTCACTGTGTGCTGTGTCTGCGAGGCTGGGTTCGACGGAGCTTTCACTGTGTGCTGCGTCTGCGAGGCTGGGTTCGACGGAGCTTTCACTGTGTGCTGTGTCTTGAGGCTGGGTTCGACGGAGCTTTCACTGTGTGCTGTGTCTTGAGGCTGGGTTCGATGGAGCTTTCACTGTGTGCTGCGTCTGCGAGGCTGGGTTCGACGGAGCTTTCACTGTGTGCTGTGTCTTGAGGCTGGGTTCGATGGAGCTTTCACTGTGTGCTGCGTCTGCGAGGCTGGGTTCGACGGAGCTTTCACTGTGTGCTGTGTCTTGAGGCTGGGTTCGACGGAGCTTTCACTGTGTGCTGTGTCTGCGAGGCTGGGTTCGATGGAGCTTTCACTGTGTGCTGTGTCTGCGAGGCTGGGTTCGACGGAGCTTTCATTGTGTGCTGCGTCTGCGAGGCTGGGTTCGATGGAGCTTTCACTGTGTGCTGTGTCTGCGAGGCTGGGTTTGACGGAGCTTTCACTGTGTGCTGCGTCTGCGAGGCTGGGTTCGACGGAGCTTTCACTGTGTGCTGCGTCTGCGAGGCTGAGTCGGGCATCACCGTGGAAGTCCATAGCGGGGGTATTCCCTTCAGCCACCTGCGTGGGATGATGAGTCTATCGGGACCCTGAGGACTTGTGGAAACTGTGTGGTGGATTTTTTTGAACTTGTAGTTTTTTAACATCTTTGGACTATTTTTACCGTGCCCATGGTCTGTTCCTTATCAAATTATGGTATTGTTTGCACTGTTGTAACTATGTGGTTTTGTGCAGGTCTTGTAGCTTTTGTTTTTGGTCTTGTTTTGTCTGGTGGATTTGGAGCTCCTTTCTGGGGAACACGCTAGACGGTAGCGCGATATTAATACGCAGCAGCCTCTCTGGACTCTGGATTGGGGATTGCCAAACGTTATGTGGATTTTCTGGTGTAGTCTGTTTTGTCATTTGCTTTTGTGATATCATTCTGGGGGAATGTTGTCTCATTTTTTAACTGCATTGCATTTGTGGTTTCTAAATGACAATAAACTGAATCTGAATTATAAATAAAAGTCAGAATACAGTATTTTTTCACATCAAACAAACACAAGCCGTAACTCTCACCACAGGTAAACAAAGTCAGACAGTCAAAACAACTGACAGGTACAATGGCAAAAGTACAATGTTTTGACTAGACAGTGTTGGCGTTCAGTGGGCTGGAGGTTCATTAACAATGAGTTACCAGTCTGTGTCTTTTGATACAGTTTGTAACGGTGTTGTAACCTGAAACACTGACAGTGTTACTTCAGCACACACAAAATCTCTCTGTCCTCCTGCAGCCCATCTCTGTCCTGTCTCTCTTTCTCTCCACCCCCACCCCGGCTGTGCAGGAAGCACTGTCAGTGAGTATTTGCCAGAGCATGGCCGAAGTACAAGGTGCAGCAGCGTATGGACCTGGGCAAACATGTTTACAGGAACAAGCTGTCCACAAATATAATAAACAGAACTCTGAGCAACAGCAGCTAGCTTCTAAAGCACAGAGGGTTACTGGGTGTTACTCACATTAAGTCAAGAGGGGTGTTGCTGTAGACTTGACCAATTACGGAGTGTCTTCAAGGTGTTTGTGAGGGAGTTTCCTAGGTAACTGAAGTACAGCAGAGCTGGCCGCAGTTTGTAAATTTTGGCACCATATAAACTCCAGCGACTTTTGGTAGAAGGCTGGACCTGGGATGGTGGTGGTGGTGGGGAGGGAATCTCATTGAAATATCTAATGTGTTGAGATACGGGAACACCAATGCCTTTGAACAGAAAATCCCACGCAAGGTAGTGGATTCGGCCCAGTGGAGCCCTCCCAACATCCAGATGAAACGCTGTTGCAGAAAAGCAGCATCCACCGACAGCGATCACCACCCCCAGGCCATTCTCCCCTCTTGCTGCTGCCAGCGAGTAGGAGGTACAAGAGCCTCAGGACTCACACCACCACGTTCAGGAACAGTTACTACCCCTCAACCAAAAATTATTCGAAAGTAAAATGTGGATGCTGGGGATACAGGTCTACTTTGTTTTCCTTTTAGTGACATGCGCACATATGACGTGGTGGTGTAATGATGTATGCCATTTATGTACTTCTACACATAACCTGTAATGAATTATGTAAACAAACAGAATCAAACAATATATCCCCTATAGATGCTGCCTGGCCTGCTGTGTTCTACCAGCATTTTGTGTGTGTTGTTGTTTGAATTTCCAGCATCTGCAGATTTCCTCGTGTTTGCTCAAACAATATATTTACAATATTACTCAAATATTGCAGGTATTAAATACAGAACAGGCCCAGCTGTGGCGGAAGGACTGGACCTGGGCTCGGGCCAGGCCCAGCCTTTGGTAGCAAGTTTGGGATTGGGCCTGGGCCCGGGCCCAGACTGGCAGCAGGATCCAGTAACTGACTGCTGGTAACACACACAAAATGCTGGAGGAGCACAGCAGGTCTATGGAGAGCAATAAACAGTTGACATTTTGGGGCTGAGATTCCTGGCTTCTTCCCCCCTTTCTTGCCAGCCCTGATGAAGGGTGTTATCCTGTTGTTTCTGACCATAGACACTGTCTGACCTGCTGCTGAGTTCCTCCAGCATTTTGTCTGTGTCACTCTGGATTTCCTGCATCTGCAGAATCTCTTGTGTTTATGATTATGTGATTACGGGTACAAAGGTCATGCCTTCTTGATCAGAATGCCTGGAATATAGCAGTAGATATGATTTTGGCAGGCTCGGAAACAGTGAGGTTAGTTTGCTGGGCCCCATATTTGTTTTACTGTGTGCAGTAGGTGGTGTACAGAGAGCCAATAGAATCTTGTTTCCTCCTCTTATGTGCTGACTCATGCAACTCTGCAACTTCATTATCTCCCTGGTTGGTCACTGGGAGCGCAGAGAAAAGGCTTGAGGTCGCCCAGGCTTTCACAGTTTATATAAAATCCCATTACATCCAATTCCCTGTGGAAGGTTGTGATTCTGTTCAAAGTAAATTTAATATCAAAGTACACGTATGCCACCATATACAACCCCAAGATTCATTTTCTTGCAGGCATACTCAATATGCCATGTTCTTCACTGCTTTCTCCATCGATAACTCCTATTAAAGTGGCATCCATTTAATACTCCCCGTATTCCCGTCAAGTTCCCCAACATCCCCTCCCCACCCGATTCTCCCAGTCCTGGTGAAGGGTCTCAGTCTGAAACGTTGACTCTTTATTCCTCTCCATGCAAGCTGCCGGACCTGCTGATTTCCTCCAGCACTTTGTGTGTGTTACTCTAAAAGTCACACCTCTTCAAAATTCAAAGTAAATCTATTATCAATGTAAATATATGTCACCAAATATAACCCTGAGATTAATTTTCTTGTGGGCGTACTCAGTAATTCTATAGAATAAAAACCATATGAGAATCAATGAAAGATCACACCAGCTGTCTGTCAGCCATTCTGCTATCCATGCCAGTATGTATGCCATAGGATTTTATCTTGTTAAGCAGCCTCATGTGTGGCAGCTTATCAAATGCTTACTGAAAATCCAAGTAAATGACATCCACTGCTTCACCTTTGTCCACCCAGCTTGTTACTTCCTCAAAGGACTCTTACAGATTTGCCAGGCAAGATTTCCCTTTATAGAAGTCATGCTGACTTTGTCTTATCATTAGTTTCAAAGTACCCTGACACCTCATCCTTAATAATAGACTCCAATACTTTCCCAACCACTGAAGCTAGGAAATTATAGGCCAGTTAGCCTATCATTTGCCTTCCTCACTTCTTAAAGAGTGGAGTGACATTTGCAATTTTCCAGTACTCCAGAACCATACCAGAATCAAGTGATTCTTGAAAGTTCATGACCAATGATCTCTCCAGCAGCCTCTCTCAGGACTCTGGGATGTAGTCCATCTGGTCCAGGTGACTTGTCCACCTTAAGACCTTTGAGTTTGCCTGGCACTTTTTCCTTTGTAATGGCAATGGCACTCACTCCTGCTCCCTGACACTCATGGATCTCTGGCGCACTGCTAGTGTCTTATCCAGTGAAGACAGATGGAAAGTACCCATCAGGTTCATCTGCCATTTCTTTGTCCCCCATTACTACCTCACCGGCATCATTTTCCAGTGGTCCAAAATCAACTCTCACCTCCCTTTTATTCTTTATATAACTGGAAAAAACTTTTGGCACCTTGCTTTATATTACTGGCTAGTCTGCCCTCAAATTTCATCTTCTCCTTCCCACTCACTTTTGCTATATTATATGCCCTTTCCTTGACTTTTATGCAGTCCTTAACTTCCTTTTTCAGCCACGGTTGCCCACCCCTGCCATTTGAGAACTACTTCGTCTGTGGAACGTGTCTATCCTGCACCGTGTGAACTATTCTGAAGAAACTTCAGCCACCTCTGCTCTGCCATCATCCTCGCCAGTATCTTGCTCCACTCCACCTGGGCAAGCTCCTCTCTCACGCCTCTGTAATTCTCTTTATTCCATTGTGATACTGATACGTGTAACTTGTGCTTTTCCCACTTAAATTGCAGTATGAATTCAATCACATTATGATCACTGTCTCTTACAGGTTCCTTTACATTAAGCTTCCTAATAAGATCTGGGTTATCATAGATTATGTATTAAAGATAGCCTTTCCCCAAGTAGGCCTTAAGCACAAGCTGCTTTAAAGAGCCATCTTCAACAAATTCTCTCTCTTACAATCTGACACCAACTTGATTTTCCTAATCCCCTTGCACATTGAAGTCCCCCATTACAACTGTGTCATTACCCTTATTACACGCCTTTTCCAGCTCCCTTTGCAATCAAAACCCCATGTCTCGGCTATGATTTATAACCATATAACAATTACGGCACGGAAACAGGCCATCTCAGCCCTTCTAGTCCATGCCAAATGCTTTGGAGGCATATATATGATTCCCATATTGTTTTTTTTTACCCTTAAATCCACCAGTTGTATTATGTGCTCCTGTCCCTGGGAGTTTCTCTGCATCACCCTGACTCAGCAGAGGGAACCCCACCCACCAAGCTAACTGCTCCTCAATCAAACCTCACCATGGTGAATGAATTTCATTGCTCCTGGCCATTCACCCAACATATCCATTATCTGGATCCCGCCCACCCTACAACCAATCAGAAAACAAGTAGATTTTCATTTTGCCATTATTCTTTGCTTGTAGTGAAACAAATAAATTATCTTGCCATTCCTCTTAACATCTTTATTTACTGAGTTGATACAATGTGGAACAGCCCTTTGAGTCTCGTCAGCCAGCAATACCCCGATCACGCGACAGTCTACAATGACCAAATAACCTAACAGCCGATGCAAAAACTGGAGCACCCGGAGGAAACCCATGAGGTCACGGGGAGAAAGTACAAACTCCTCACAGACTGCGGTTGGAGTTGAACCCATGTCACTGGTACTGTAAACCACTACGGTACCGTGCTGCCCCAATGTCACCCAGTAATTCCCCCGACAAACCCTGTTACCCCCAACCTAATCCCGAAACAGTTTACAATGACCTGGTAACCTACCCGGTGTGTCCTTGGACAGTGGGATGAAAATGGAGAACCCGAAGGAAGCCGACACATTCCACCGTGAGGACAGACCAATTCCTTACAGATGGAGCAAGATGTGGCTCCGATCTCTGGTGTGCCCCAAGCTGTAATAATGTTGTGCTAACTGCTACGCTACCAACCCATTAAAGAATGACGGTTTTTCCTTTTACAACTCTGCTCAATCTTGACTTTGATCCTGTACTGAGGAGTCTTGTACACATCTGATGGGGCTGTTGACAGGTAAAATTGCAGTCAACAGGATGAGTTGTAGCTTAGAAAGTCAGACAGAATCAAACAGGGTGAATGCAGGACTGAAGGTATTGTATATGAATGTGTGTAGTATATGGAATAAGGTAGATGAGCTTGCAGCACAGTTGCAGATTGACAGCTATGACGTTGTAAGCATCACTGAATCATGGCTGAAAGACTGTAGCTGGGAGCTTAATATCCAAGGATGCACATTGTTTCAAAAGGACAGGCAGGAAGGCAGAGGGGGTGGTGTTGCTCTGTTGGGGAGAGTTTAAACTAGAAGTTGTGGGGTGGGAACTAAACTGAAGAGACTGGGGAAGAGGCGGCTGGCTCACAAATAGAGAAAGTGGAGACAGTGTGTGAGGGAGGACAGGCAGGTGATAGAGAAAGGACACACTCAGACCAAAGGTTTGAGATGTGTCTATTTTAACACGAGGAGTGTTGTGAACAAAGTGGATGAGCTTAGAGTGTGGATCAGTAATTGGAGATATGATGCGGTGACCATTCCAGAGACTTGGATGGCTCAGGGACAGGAATGGCTACTTCAAGTGCTGGATTTTAGATGTTTCAGAAAGGACAGGGAGGGAGGCAAAAGAGGTGGTGGCGTGGCACTGTTGATCAGAGATAGTGTCGCGGCTGCAGAAAAGGTGGAGGGATTGTCTATGGGAGTCTCTGCGGGTGGAGGTTAGGAACAGGAAGGGGTCAATAACTTTACTAGATGTTTTTTATAGGCTGCCCAGTAGTAACAGGGATATCGAGGAGCAGATAGGGAAACAGATCCTGGAAAGGAGTAATAATAACAGAGTTGTCGTGATGGGAGATTTTAACTTCCCAAATATCGATTGGCATCTCCCTAGAGCAAAGGGTTTAGATGGGGTGGAGTTTGTTAGGTGAGTTCAGGAAGGTTTCGTGACACAATATGTAGATAAGCCTACAAGAGGAGCAGCTGTACTTAATTTGGTATTGGGAAATGAACCTGGTCAGGTGTCAGATCTCTCAGTGGGAGAGCATTTTGGAGATGGTGATTGTAAATTGGACACATGTTCTCAGGGAAAAGTACGGAAGAAATGTGTCAAACCTTCAGGGAATATTTGTGTGGAGTTCTGTATAGGTACATTCCAATGAGAGGGAAATTATGGTAGGGTACAGGAACTGTGGTGTACAAAGGCTGTAATAAATCTAGTCAAGAAGAAAAGAAAAGCTTACAAAAGGTTCAGAGAGATAGGTAATGTTAGAGATCTAGAAGACTATAAGGCTGACAGGAAGGAGCTTAAGAATGAAATTAGGAGAGCCAGACGGGGCCATGAGAAGGCCTTGGTGGGCAGGATTAAGGTAAACCCCCAAGACGTTCTACATGTATGTGAAGAGCAAGAGGATAAAACGTGAAAGAATAGGACCTATCAAGTGTGACAGTGGGAAAGTGTGTATGGAACCGGAGGAAATAGCAGAGGTACTTAATGAATACTTTACTTCAGTATTCACTCTGGAAAAGGATCTTGGTGATAGTAGTGATGCAAAGCTTGAGCATGTAGATATTAAGAAAGAGGATGTGCTGGAGCTTTTGGAAAGCATCAAGTTGGATAAGTCGCTGGGACCAGATGAAATGTACCCCAGGCTACTGTGGGAGGTGAGGGAGGAGATTGCTGAGCCTCTGGCGATGATCTTTGCATCATCAATGGGGACGGGAGAGGTTCCGGAGGATTAGAGGGTTGTGAATGTTGTTCCTTTATTTAAGAAAGGGAGTAGGGATAGCCCAGGAAATTATAGACCAGTGAGTCTTACCTCAGTGGTTAGTAAGTTGATGGAGAAGATCCTAAGAGGCAGGATTTATAAACATTTGGAGAGGTATAATATGATTAGGAGTAGTCAGCATGGCTTTGTCAAGGGCAGGTCATGCCTTACAAGCCTAGTTGAATTTTTTGAGGATGTGACTAAACACATTGATGAAGGAAGAGCAGTAGATGTAGTGTATATGGATTTCAGCAAGGCATTTGATAAGGTACCCCATGCAAGGCTTATTGAGAAAGTAAGGAGGCATAGGATCCAAGCGAACATTGCTTTGTGGATCCAGAACTGGCTTGCTCACAGAAGGCAAAGAGTGGTTGTAGACGGGTCATATTCTGCATGGAGGCCAGTGACCAGTGTTGTGCCTCAGGGATCTGATCTGGGACCCTTACTCTTCGTGATTTTTATAAATGACCTGGATGACGAAGTGGAGGGATGGGTTAGTAAGTTTGCTGATGACACAAAGGTTGGAGGTGTTGTGGATAGGGTGGAGGGCTGTCAGAGGTTACAGTGGGACATTGATAGGATGCAAAACTGGGCTGAGAAGTGGCAGATGAAGTTCAACCCAGATAAGTGTGAAGTGGTTCGTTTTTGTAGGTCAAATATGATGGTAAGTGGAGGATCAGAGGGATCTTGGGGTCCGAGTCCATAGGACGCTCAGAGCAGCTGCACAGGTTGACTCTGTGGTTAAGAACGTGTACGGTGTATTGGCCTTCATTGATCGTGGAATTGAGTTTAGGAGTCGAGAGGTAATGTTGCAACTATATAGGACCCTGGTCAGACCCCATTTGGAGTACTGTGCTCATTTCTGGTCACCTCACTAAAGGTAGGATGTGGAAGCCATAGAAAGGGTGAAAAGGAGATTTACAAGGATGTTGCCTGGATTGGGGAGCATGCCTTATGAAAATAGGTTGAGTGAACTCGGCCTTTTCTCCTTGGAGTGACGGAGGATGAGAGGTGACCTGGTAGAGGTGTATAAGTTGATGAGAGGCAATGATCATGTGGAGAGCCATAGGCTTTTTCCCAGGGCTGAAATGGTTGCCACAAGAGGACACAGGTTCAAGGTGCTGGGGAATAGGTACAGAGGAGATGTCGGGTAAGTTTTTTACTCAGTGTTGAGTGCATGGAATGGGCTGCCAGCAATGATGGTGGAGGTGGATACGATAGGGTCTTTTAAGAGACTTTTGGATAGGTACATGGAGCTTAGAAAAATAGAGGGCTATGGGTAACCCTAGGTAATTTCTAAGGTAAGGACATGTTAAGCACAACTTTGTGGGCCAAAGGGCTTGTATTGTGCTGTAGGTTTTCTATGTTTCTATGTTGGTAAAAAATGAAATCAAACCATCAGAAAGAGGTGACACAGGGTTGGAAGGTGTTGAATCGTTGTGGATGGAGCTAAGGAACTGCAAGGGAAAGATCCCCCTAATGGGAGTTAAACGCAAACAGTAGTAAAGATGTGGCCTACAAATTACAACGGGAGATAAAAGTTGCATGCCATGTTACAATGTGATAGGGTATGCAGATAGATGGGTAAAGTCAGGTTGGTGCTGGGTTCCAGGAGGAATTTCTAGAGTACTTACGAGATGGCTTTTTAGAACAGCTCGTGGTTGAGCCCACATGGGGATCAGCTTTTCTGGATTGGGTGTTGTGCAATGAACCAGAGACCTTAAGTTAAACGACCCTTGGGGGAAAATGATCAAATTCACCCTGGAGTTTGAAAAGGAGAAGCTAAAGTCAGATGTATCAGTGTTACAGTGGAGTAAAGGGAATTACAGAGGCATGAGAGCGGAGGTGCCAGAATTGACTGGAAAAGAACACTGGCAGGGATGATGGCAGAGCAGCAAAGGCTGGAATTTCTGGAAGCAATTTGAAAGGCACAGGATATATACATTCCAAAGAGGAAGAAGTATTCTAAAAAAAAAGATGACACAACCGTAGCTAACAAGAGAAGTCAAAGTCAACGTAAAAGTCAGAAAGAGGGCATCTAATAAGAGCAAGAGCTAGAGGATTGGGAAGCTTTTAAATACCAACAGAAGACAACTGAAAAGTCATTAAGAAGGTAAAGATGGAATTCGAAAGTAAGCTAGTTAATAATATTAAAGAGGATAACAAAAATTGCTTCGGATATATAAAGTGTAAAAGAGAGGTGAGAGTGGGTATCAGGCCACTGGAAAAGGATGTAGTGTTCGGGGGAAGGGGCAACAAAATGGCTGATGAACTGAATAAGCATTTTTTTAATCCATCTTTACTGTGGAAGACACTAGCAGTAAGTTGGAAGTTGCAAGAGTCAGGGGTCATGAAGTGTGTGAAGTTATCATTACCAGGGAGAAAGTTCTTGGGTTACTGAAATGTCCAAAGGTAGATAAGTCACCTGGACCAGGAGGTTTAGAGTTAGGTAAGGGAGAAATACAAAGAGATCTAGGAGTCCTTGTTCATCAGTCTCTGAAGGTGAAAGCAAGTGCAGCAGGCAGTGAAGAAGGCTAATGGAATGTTGGCCTTTATTACAAAGGGAATTGAGTACAAGAGCAAGGAAATCCTTTTGCATTTGTACAGGGCCCTGGTGAGACCACACCTGGAGTATTGTGTACAGTTTTGCTCTCCAGGGTTAAGGAAGGACATCCTGGCTGTAGAGGAAGTGCAGCGTAGATTCACGAGGTTAATTCCTGGGATGGCCGGACTGTCTTACGCAGAGAGGTTAGAGAGACTGGGCTTGTACACGCTGGAATTGAGGAGATTGAGAGGGGATCTGATTGAAACATATAAGATTATTAAGGGATTGGACAAGATGGAGGCAGGAAATATGTTCCAGATGCTGGGAGAGTCCAGTACCAGAGGGCATGGTTTGAGAATAAGGGGTAGGTCATTTAGGACAGAGCTAAGGAAAAACTTCTTCTCCCAGAGAGTTGTGGGGGTGTGGAATGCACTGCCTCAGAAGGCAGTGGAGGCCAGTTCTCTGGATGCTTTCAAGAAGGAGCTAGATAGGTATCTTATGGATAGGGGAATCAAGGGATATGGGGACAAGGCAGGAACCGGGTATTGATAGTAGATGATCAGCCATGATCTCAAAATGGCGGTGCAGGCTCGAAGGGCCGAATGGTCTACTTCTGCACCTATTGTCTATTGTTTACACCCCAGGGTTCTGAAAGAGGTGGCTGAATAGATTGTGGGGCATTAGTAATGATCTTCAAGAATCACTAGATTATGGAATGGTTCTGGATGACTGGAAAATTGCAAGTGACGCTCCACTCTTCCAAAAAGGAGAGGCAGAAGAAATGAAACTGTAGGCCAGTTAGTCTGACCTCAGTGGTTGGGAAGATGTTGGAGTTGATTACTTAGAGGTACATGATAAAATAGGTTATAGTCAGCATGGGAAGGGAAACTATGCCTGACAAATCTGATGGAATTTTTTGTTGAAAATAGCAAGCAGAATAGACAAAGGAGAATTGGTTGATGTTATGAAATTGAATTTTCAGAAGGCCTTTGACAAGGTGCCACACACGAGGCTGCTTAACACGCAATGAGCCCATAGTATTACAGGAAAGATCCTAGCATGGGTAAAGCAGTGGCTGATAGGCAGGAGACAGAGCAGGAATAAAGGGATCCTTTTCTGGTTGGCTGCTTATCACTACTGGTGTTACATAGGGGTCTGTGTTGGGACCAATACTCTTCACATTATCTGTCAATGAAATGTTTAATGATGTAAAGGATTTAATATGGTTGGATGTACAAGTTTATGTTCATTTGACAGGAATTTGATTATCTGTAAGAACTGATTATTTTTACAAAGACTGGTAAGTTATTGAATGAGATTTACTTTGTTTAAAAGTCGTGGTTGGGGAATTGTCGTGAAGAGTTAAGTGGTATAGATATAATATTTGAATTTGTAGAGATACTGACTGAAACTGAAGTTAACCATAATACTTAAGAATAAGGATTCAATTAGTTTCTAATTAACTAGGTGTAAATAAAAAGGAAAGGTTAGTCTGTAAACCTTTAAATAGAGCATAACACTAATCTAATTAATTAGAGAAATTGGAATAACAAAGGTTATTCTAATGAATGTCACTGATTCTAACTAAACAGGAATTTGGTTTTTGTTTGATATCTGAGATCTGGAACTTCAGAGTGTGTTGGAATTTTGATTTGTTCTTATATTTTGTATACCTTGTTTTTTTATGTAAACAGAACTTGCTTCCAGAACTCTGTGTTTCTATTTACTGACTCCTGATGGCCTACTTGCACCTAGAGTAGTACTATATAATTTGATTTTCTCATAAAGAGTCACACCAGATAAAACATGCACTACACCGGTGTTACATAAAACTGTTAAAGAAGGCATAGAGAGGGAGGGGAATATTTAAAGGAGATTTACAAGGCAAGATTTTTTTACATTGGAAAGCACTGCCAGGGGAGTTGGTGGTTGCCGATGAGACATTTAGACAGTCACGTGGACAGACGGGGAATGGGTGGGTGTGGACCACGTGCAGGCAGATGTGCAGTTTAAATTAGTGTCATGGTCAGCACAGACATAGTGGGCAGAAGGGCCTTTTCCTGTGCTGTACTGTTCTCAAGTCAAGTTGGGTTTATTGTCATGTGCACCAGTGTGGGGAGGTGCAAGGACATTGGAAATCTTGCAACAACATCAAAACACACAGGTAACAGGCAACACGTATAGATTATAAATGAATTATAATTATTACAATAATAATTGGAACTAAGTATAATATTTGTATTATTAAATATAAATTATACATTAATTGTTATAAATATATTAGGGTGGCACAGTAGGGTAGTGGCTAGCACAAGGCTTTACAGTACTGCATCCCGGATTCAATTCCTGCTGCTGTCTGTAAGGAGTTTGTACGTTCTCCCCGTGACTGTGTGGGTTTCCTCCGGGTGCTCCGGTTTCCTCCCACAGTTCAAAGACATACTAGTTGGTAGGTTAATTGATCGCTATAAATTGTCCTGTGATTATGCTAGGATTAAATTGGGGGTTGCTAGGCAGCACAGCTTGAATAACCAGAAGGGTCTGTTTTGCACAGTAACTCAATTAATAAATTGAGTCAATAAATCAATCAATAGCTAATTAAGTAGCTACTTCTCTGCAGCCATTTGGGTTTTTGAACTTGCCAGTAAAACCCAGTACAGTATAGCAACACTGACCACTTGGATCACCTTGCACCAAAAAGGACATTCTTCTAATTGTGTACTTTCTTGTAAAAGGGATGGCACGGTGATGCACCATCAATAACTCTCGGAGACAGGAGGCAAATGATAGGCTTTTATTAGCTGCAAGAGACCACGATTAGCAGCAAGAGACCACCACACAACATCCTGGAGACTGAGGGAGGAGCAGTGCCTCCAATCGCCTTTATACAGGGGTCAGTGGGAGGAGCCACAGGAGCAGTCAGCAGAGGGGCGTGTCCAGACAGGTATATGTAGTTCACCACATTCGCCCCCCCTTTGTTTTAAAAGAGAGTCCCCATGGGGCAAAGTTTCTTACAAGTATATTTACAGGTTAAGTCTATCAGGTGGTCGAGTCTGTCGCTGCGATCTACGTAGCACCGGCTGTGATTGCACCAGTGACGGTGGTTGTGCTGGCTCCGGCCTGACTGGAGGTGTCAGCCCACTAGGCGTCAGTGATCCCTCATGCGTGTGCGAGGCACCCGGTAAGGGAGTGTCGTGAGGAGTCTGTGTAGGGCTTGGTGTGCGCGGTGTCAGGTGGGTATACACCTCGGTGGGTACAGGGTTCATAGTCACCGTGGAGCGTTCAGGGTAGGGGTCTGATGCTCCTGTGGGTGCCAGGTCGCGGACGGAGACCGTGTCCTCCCGCCCATCAGGTAAGACCACGTAGGCATACTGGAGGTTCGCATGAAGTAGGTGAACTCTCTCGACCAGCGGGGAGTATTTATTGCTCCTCGCATGTTTCCGGAGCAGCACTGGCCCTGGGGACGTCAGCCAAGCCGGTAGGGTGGTTCCAGTGACAGACTTCCTGGGAAAAGAAAAGAGTCGCTCATGAGGGGTGGCATTGGTGGACGTACATAACAGGGAGCGGATAGAGTGCAGTGCCTCGGGGAGGACCTCCTGCCATCGAGAGACCGGCAACCCCTTTGACTAAAGGGCTAAAAGTGTGGCCTTCCACACTGTGGCATTCTCCCTCTCCACCTGTCCATTTCCCCGGGGATTATAACTCGTGGTCCGACTAGTAGCAATGCCCCTAGCCAGCAGGTACTGGCGCAGCTCGTCACTCATAAAGGAGGACCCTCTATCACTGTGGATATAGCTGGGATATCTGAACAGGGTGAAGAGCTGGCGCAGGGCTTTTATGACGGACGTGGCAGTGGTGTCGGGGCAGGGGATGGCAAAGGAGTACTCGTCGATTATGTTGAGAAAGTAGACATTGCGGTCGGTGGAGGGAAGGGGGCCCTTAAAGTCAACACTCAGTCGCTCAAAGGGGCAGGTGGCCTTGACAAGTTGTGCCTGTTCAGGACGGTAGAAGTGCGGTTTGCACTCAGCGCAGACTTGACAGTCCCTGGTCATCGTCCTGATTTCCTCAAGGGAGTAAGGAAGGTTCCGGGCTTTCACAAAATGGTAAAGTCGGGTGACCCCGGGTGGCAAAGATCTGCATGAAGGGCGTATAGCTGGTCGAGCTGCGCGCTGGCACACGCTCCCCGGGATAGGGCATCAGGGGGCTCATTGAGCCTTCCAGGCCGGTACAGGATATCATATTTGTAGGTGGAGAGTTCTATTCTCCACCGCAAAATTTTATCATTTTTGATTTTGCCCCGCTGTTGGTTGCTGAACATGAACGCAACTGAGCGCTGGTCGGTCAGCAAGGTGAACCTTTTGCCGGCGAGATAGTGCCTCCAGTGCCTAATAGCTTCCACTATGGCCTGGGCTTCTTTCTCCACCGCGGAGTGCCGAAGTTCAGAGCCTTGAAGGGTACGAGAAAAGAATGCTACCGGCCTGCCTGCCTGATTGAGGGTAGCGGCAAGCGCGAAATCGGAGGCGTCACTCTCTACTTGGAAGGGAATGGTCTCGTCCACCACATGCATCGTTGCTTTGGCAATGTCCCCTTTAATGCGGCTGAAGGCCGCGCGGGCCTCAGCAGAGAGGGGAAATGCGGTAGACTTGACCAGGGGGCAGGCCTTGTCTGCGTAGTGAGGGAGCCATTGGGCGTAATAGGAAAAGAAGCCCAGGCACCGTTTGAGGGCTCTGAGGGTGGTGGGAAGAGGGAGTTCTAACAGGGGGCGCATACGGTCGGGGTCAGGGCCAATGACCCTGTTCTTCACGACATACCCAAGGATAGCAAGTCAGGTGGTTCCGAACACACACTTGTCCCTGTTATAGGTGAGGTTAAGAGCTTTGACCACTTGGAAAAATTGTTGGAGGTTAGTGTCGTGATCCTGCCAGTCGTGACCGCAGATGGTGATGTTATCCAGATATGGGAACGTGGCCTTCAGTTGGCACCATCTGGTCCATTTCCCTCTGGAAGACAGAGACACTATTTGTGACACCGAAGGGGACACGCAGGAAGTGATAGAGCCTGCCGCCCGCCTCGAAGGCGGTGTAGGGGCGGTCCTCTGGGCTGATGGGGAGCTGGTGATAAGCGGATTTCAGATCTATTGTCGAGTACACCTTGTACTGAGCTATCTGGTTGACCATATCCGCGATGCGGGGTAGGGGGTACGCGTCAAGCTGCGTGAACCTATTGATGGTCTGGCTATAGTCCATGACCATCCTATTCTTCTGCCCGGTCCGAACAACGACCACCTGGGCCCTCCAAGGACTTGTGCTTGGCTCAATGATCCCCTCCTTGAGCAGCCGCTGCACCTCTGACTGAATGAAGGCCCTGTCCCCCGCGCTGTACCTCCTGCTTTTAGTTGCCACAGGTTTACAGTCGGGGGTCAGGTTGGCGAACAGCGGTGGGGTAGGGATCTTGAGGGTGGAGAGGCTGCAAGTGGTGTCAGTAGCGCAGCTGTTGGCATGGTGCTGGGTGGGATGTGCGGGTTGGTGTGTGTGTGTGGTCAGTAGCGGGGTATATGATGAAGCCCCACAAAACTGAGGATTTCTGACAGTGATTGATGGGAGGGGCCCGTCATACTCCATTGTCACACTTTTCAGGTGGCTCTGGAAGTCGAGCCCCAATAGCACAGGGGCACACAGTTGAGGCATGACCAGTAATGCAAAGTCCCGATATTCTGTGCCCTGCACCACCAATGTCGCTACACAACCCCCCTGGATGTCTGTGGAATGTGATCCAGAAGCCATGGTGACCCTCTGGCTTACCGGCCATGTCACGAGTCCGCAGCGTTGCACCGTGTCCGGGTGAATAAAACTCTCAGTGCTGCCTGTGTCAAACAGGCAGCTAGTCCTGTGCCCCTCCACCAGGATGTCCATCATTGACCTTGTGAGCTGGTGTGGAGCGCTTTGGTCGAGGGTTACGGAGGCCAGAGTTGAATCGCCGTCTTGGTGCCCGGTAAGCACCCGTGGGTCGGAGGCAGGGCGAGGTGACGCCCACAAAGATGGCTGCCCCCATCCAGGCAGGCAAGATGGTGGCGACCAAGATGGCGACCCCCGCGCTGCTCGACCCCGCTCGTGGTTTAGACTTACAGGCCTTGGCGAAGTGGCCCTTCTTTCCGCAGCTGGAGCAGGTCGCTTCTCGGGCCGGGCTACGTTTTCGGGGATGCTTCTCGAGTCCACAGAAGTAACACTGCACGGACTTGCGACTGGCAGGAGCCGTGGTCGATTCGCTGGAGGGTGGTGGGGAGTTCACGGACTCGCGAGTGGCAGGAGCTGTGGTCGATTCGCCGGCAGTTTGTGGGGTCTGCAGCGTTCATAGGACCGGCGGGAGATTGCGCGGCTGGACAGCATCAGCGTTGTGCAGAGCAGCCTCCAGCGTGTTGGCCAGCTCGATCGCCGACTGTAAGGTAAGATCGGCGTTTTCCAGCAGCCACTGGCGCACGTACACTGACCTGATCCCCGTAACGAAGGCGTCTCGTACCAGGAGCTCTGCATGCTGTTCCGCCGTCAGTCCCCTGCAGTCGCAGGCCAGCACGAGTGTCTGTAGGGCCCGGACAAACTCAGCACTCAACTCTCCGGCCCGCTGCCGCTGCATCGCTAAGCGATGTCCCGCGTAGACGGTGTTCACCGGCCACAGGTACTGTCTTTTGAGGGTGTCCAGTGTCCCTTGGTAGGTCGGCAGGTCTCTGATCAGGGAGTATACCCGCGGACTGACTCTGGAGAAGGGAACTCTGTGCATGGTAGCAGGCTCAGTCACGCGAATCTCTTCCAGGTACGATTGGAAGCATGCAAGCCAGAGTTCAAAGGCAATGGCTGCTTCTGGAGCTTGAGTATCAATGTCCAATTTATCTGGTCGTAAAATGCTCTCCATGTTTTAAAATTGCAGCTAATAAAATTGATGCGCCATCAATAACTCTCGGAGACGGGAGGCGAACGATAGGCTTTTATTAGCTGCAAGAGACCACGATTAGCAACGAGACCACCACACAACATCCTGGAGACTGAGGGAGGAGCAGTGCCTCCATTCGCCTTTATACAGGGGTCAGTGGGAGGAGCCACAGGAGCAGTCAGCGGGGGGGCGTGTCCAGACAGGTATATGTAGTTCACCACACACGGACTGATAGTGATTAGCGAATGCTGTTACAGTGCCCAGGTTTAATTGCTGCTGCTGCCTGTATGGAGTTTTTGCCTTCTCCCCGTGACTTGCTGTGTCCTCTGGTTCCCTCCCACGGTTGGAAGGGAGATGAATGGGTTAACTTGTCAAATGGGTGTACTTGGGCAGAGTGAGCTCCTGGAAGGCCTGTTACCATGTTGTATTTCTAAACAAATTAAAAATAAACCACTCCTCATCTTATTCTACAGTCCTGTGGGAAATGTTAGGCACGGATATATAGCTCAGGTGCCTACAACCTTTGCACAGCGCTGTATTTGTCAAGGTAGAGTAGAGAGCAGCTTAATAGTGAGGGTGCAGCACCGCAGGAGTGGGGCAGGTGGCAGAGGAGTGGTGCCAGGGCTGTGCCAGTCCTGAGACACCAGACAAGGTCACTTGATTCCAAACATTCGGCTCTCTGGTGTTTAAGGCTCCCTTCCCCTTTTCCCAACCATGATTCCCCCTTCCCACTCTCAGTCCACAATAGAGACCCATGTCAGAATCAGGTTTATCATCACTCACATATGTCATGAAATCTGTGTTTTTTGTGACAGCAGTACAGTGCAGTGCATAAAATTACTGCAGTAATGTGCCAAAGTTGTACATGGGTGCCAATTTGCACAGGACTGTGATGCTGCTGCAAGTAAGCTTTTCATTGCACCGGTGCACCCGTGTACTTGACGATAAACTTTGACTTCGAATTACACCAGACAGTGAAGAGAGAAAAAGACTGGTGGGGTGGGGAGTGGGGAGAAAACGAAGACAGCATCAGTGCAAGAGGTGGTGTGTCGTGTGCCGTTGCTGGGGTAATGTGAGTGTTGTCGCTTTGGGAACCTGATGTAATTGAAAGGAGCTGTTCTCTCGCTGCAGGAGCACCAGCAGTGGGGATTGTCACTGGCAATGTGCTCATGTCTTCACTACATGTCGTCTTACATAATGTTCACACAGATGTAGCCAGATGTTGGTGCTGCTTTTTATGGTTATTATCACCTGCTACTTGATATACGAACCCCAATTTCTTACAATACTGACTTTTAAAAAAACTCAATTGTGTCTGTAGGGGGTGCATCTTTTTTTAACTTGCCATTCCTTGTTGTCGGTAGCTGTCTCGGGTTCATTTGTAAAAATACCTCGTCACCACTGTTGTATTTTGCAGCTTCAAAAAGATTTAACTCATTCAAATGAAGACCCAGAGTCTGAATTGTCAGTCTAACCTAGTGTTTAAGCAAGGTGTGCACGCATCACGTGGTAGCGTGTTGACATGTGTAATTCACATATTTATAGATGTAATAAATTATTTAAATGAACAAGAACTCTTAACCTATACTCGCGCACATGCACACTCAAACGTTACTGTAACGTTAAATGCACAGCAGCATCCAATAGTGGTAGGCCTAGTCTAGCACCAACAAATCCCAGTACGGCTGGATTATTGGAGTTTTAAAAAAGTCAGCTTTTTGTCATATGCAGTGAGATGCATCATTTGTGCCAATGGCCAATGTGCTGGGGGCAGCCCACAAGTGTCACCACCCTCTGGCACCAACGTGACATGCCCAGACTTAGTAATTTTAATCGGTATGTTTTGGAGTGGAGAGGAGAGCAGAGGAAACCCACGCCGTCACAAAGAGAACAGAGAAACTTCTTAAAGGCAGCAGAGTGAAATGTACGCCTGTTGCTGGTGCTGCAGAGCGTTACCCTAACCTCTATGTTCCTACAGATCAGTGGTGCTTTGAGGTATTCAAGGTAAAACAAACAGAAAGCAGAATAAAATGTTACAGTTGCAGAAAATGCACAGTGCAGGCAGACAATAGGTGCAAAGTCATAATGAGGACAAGAGAATATCTGATCGTACTTGAAAACTGCCTCTACCAATGGAGGTGTAAGGAGCTCCTTCTGCTAGCCTGCAGGTCACCCTTGGGCAAGGGGCAGCACCTGTTTAGTCCCCTTCCACCCTCCCCGATTGGATCGGGATCACATGAAGCCATGGGAGCAGGTGGTGGATGGTCATATGAGCAGCTGGTGCAGATCACATGTCCTGGTTATGTGACCACTGAAGACACAGGCAGACAATCTGTGAAGAGTATTGATGATGGCTGGGGTCACCCATCTGCGGAGAAGAAGGCAATGACACACCACTTCTGTAGAAAAACTTGCCAAGAACAGTGATGTTCATGGAAAGACCACGATCGGCCACGTCATAAGACACGGCACATAAAGATGATGTCATATGACAGGGCACATAATGATGATGATGAATGTATGAGGAGCATTTGAGGCTCTGGGCCTGTACCCACTGGGTTTTAGAAGAACAAGGAGGGACCTCGTTGAAGCATATCAAATTTTGAAAGGTCCGGGTAGAGTGGACATGGAAAGAATGGTCCTGGACTCTGCCACTATTGGAAACAGAGGCACAGTCTCAGAATACAAGGAAGTCCTTTTGGAATGGAGGTGAGGAGGAATTTCTTTACCCAGGGAGTGGTGAATCTGTGTAATTTTTTGCCGCAGGCCAAGTCATTGGGTATATTTAAAGCAGATGTTGATAGGTTCTTAATTAATCAGGGCGTCATAGGTTATGGGGAGAATGCAGGAAAATAGGGATGAGAGGGATAGTAAATCAGCCATGATGGATGGGCTGAATGGACTAATTCTGCTGGTATGCCTTACGGTCTTGTGCAGGTGGAATTGCAGGAGGCATCGAGATCTGCATCACCTTCCCCACGGAGTACGTGAAGACGCAGCTGCAGCTGGATGAGAGGGCAAACCCGCCTCGCTACAAAGGCATTGGTAAGGATTCCGCTGGTCTTCAGCACATTTGACAGGGTGGGTTGAGCTGTTCTCTGACCTTGCCAATCCATTTGCAAGCGTTTCGTCACCATTTGAGGAGACATCATCAAGTGCAAGATCGGAGAACAGCTCAACCCAACCCCACTTTATAATTGAAGTAATAAAGCTGTAGGTTATTTTCTAAACAGTGCAAATTCAGAAGTTGGAAGAGCAAAGGGACTTGGGCGTCCACGTGCAGGATTCCCTTAAAGGTTAGTTTGTAGGATAAGTTAGTGGTGAGGAAGGTAAATGCAACATTAGCATTCATTTAGAGAGGGCTGGAGTGTAAAAGTCAGGGTGGAATGCTGAGGCTTTATAAGGCACTGGTCAGATCGCACTTGGATTATTGCTAGCAGGATGTGCTGGCATTGGAGAGGGTTCAGGACAATGATCCTGGGAATGCAGGGGTTAATATAAGGGGTGCTTGATGGCTCTGGGCTTGTATTTGCTGCAATTTAGAAGAATGGGGGGAGATGTCATTGAAGCCTATTGAATGTTGGTAGCAACACACTGAAAATGCAGGAGGAACTCAGCAGGTCAGGCAGCATTGATGGAAATGAGTGAGGGTTCAACGTTTCGAGCTGAGACACTTCTTCAGGACTGGAAAGGAAAGGGGGAAGATGCCAGAATAAAAATTTGGGGGGGGGGGGGAGGGAAAGGAGGATGGCTAGAAGGTGATAGGTGAAGCCAGGTGTGTGGGAAAGGTCAAGGACTGGAGAGGAAGGAATCTGATAGGAGAGGAGAGTGGAACATAGGAGAAAAGGAAGGAGGAGGGGAAAGGAGAGATAAGAAGCCAGGGAGAGGAATAGAGGAAAAGCAGAGGGAGAGTGAAACATTATTTTACCAAAAGGAGAAATCGATGTTCATGCCATCAGGTTGGAGGCTACCCAGATAGAGTCTAAAGTGTTGTCCCTCCACCCTGAAGGTGGCCTCATCGTAGCAGAAGCAGAGACCATGGCCGACTTGTCGGAATGGGAACGAGGATCAGAATTGAAATGTTTGGCTGATGGAGTGGAGGTGCTCGCCAAAGCAGTTCCCCAATTGAAAGGCCGAGATGGAAAGGATATTTCCTGTAGAGGGAGAACCTAGGACCCTTTAGAGCAGAGATGAGGAGAAATTCCTTCAGCCGGAGGGTGGAGAATCGGTGGAATTCATTGCCCCAAACATCTGTGGAGGCCAGCTCATTGGATGGAGGTTTATAGGTACGTAAATAAAGAGTGTCGAATGTTATGGGGAGAAGGGAGGGAGAATGGGGTTGGGAGAGAAAATAAGTGATTCAAGAGGTCTGATACTGCTCCGGAGCCGGAAATGGTGTCAGGCTTGACCTGGGACACGATCTGCCCAGTCCTCAGGTACCTCCCACTGGGCCCCATTTGGTGCAGGTAAGGCTGGAGAACAGCGGGGAGTTCTTTTCACGTGGTTCTTGTGTCTTGCAGGTGACTGTGTGAAGCAGACGGTACAGGGGCATGGGGTGAAGGGCCTGTACCGGGGGCTCAGCTCTCTGCTCTATGGCTCGATCCCCAAGGCAGCGGTCAGGTACGCTCACGGTACAGTCCGTACACTCAGGCCTTCGCACCACCCCCCCCACCCCCGTTTCCCCAAAAGTGGCCCCGCACCTTGTTTCAGATCTCGACTCTCGCTGTGGTAGGATCGATATCTCTCTCGGAGAGATCGGTCTGAGATGTCGAAGTGTTGGAATGGACCGAGATCATGGTCTCTGGGGGCTTTGCTGTTGCTTACATGGTGGGTGGGGGGGGGGGGGTTGATGCTTTTGCTTCTGCCTGTGCGTGGGGTTTTAACTTTCTCCTGTCATCCATTCTCTGGGGTATTTCTTTGGTTTTGTGGATGTCTGTGACGGGTAAGAATTTCAGGTTGTATACTGGATATATTCTCTGATATTAAATTGAACCAATGAACTTGGCACTGATTGATATTAAGAACATTTCTGGGGATAAACTGTCCCTGTATCACAGAACAATAGAGTTGGAAAGGTGGAGTGAACTAGGGCTTTTGAATCTTCTGTATTGTTATTATTAGATATGCAGTACTGTGCAAAAGAGGAGTGGGGAATGGTGAAATTGGGGGATCATTACTGGGAGTTCGAGGAATCGATGCTCATGCCATCAGCTTGGAGGCTATCCAGACAGAACTTAGTGTTGCTCCTCCATCCTGAGTGTGACAGTAGAGGAGGCATGCTGGAATGGGAAGTAAAATTAAAGTTGGTGACCACTGAGAGATCCTATTTTTCAGGGAGAGGGAATGTAGGTGCTCGGCGAAGTGGTCTCCCAATCCACATCGGGTCTCACTGATGTGCAGAAGGCCGCACTGGGAGCACCGGATACAGTAAATGACCCCAACAGACTCTCAGATGAAGTGTCCCCTCACCTGGAGGGACTGTTTGGGGCCCTGAACGGTAGTGAGGGAGGGGGTGTAGGGGCAGGTGTGGCACTTGTTCTGCTTGCAAGGATAAATGCCAGGAGGGAGATCAGTGGGGAGGAACGAATGGACAAGGGAGTCGCGTAGGGAGCGATCCCTGCGGGAAGTGGGGGAGGGGGAGATGTGCTTGGTGGTGGGATCATATTGGAGGTGGAGGAGTCGTGGCTAAAATTGAACCCTGATCTTTTAGCCGGCTGCTGTGAAGTCTTACGTCAACTGCGATGCTACTGTGACACACTAACGTGGGTCCCTTTGAGTTCCCTGGTTTCCTCCCACCTCCCAAGGAGATGTAGGGTCGGTAGATTAACGGGCCTCGAGTAGTGGAATGTTGGGAAAGTGGGATTCGGGCTTGTTTGTTGTGATTGTGGGCATGCAGAGTTTGTGCTGGAATGTGTGGCAGCCCAATCGTCCATAAAGTAGAACAGTATGACTCAGGCACAGGCCTTTAGGCTGTGAAATTAAACAAAGCAACACACAGAGTGCCGGAGGAATTCGGCAGGTCCGGCTGTATCCATGGAAATAAATAAACAGTCGACATTTCAGGCTGAGATTGAAAAGGAAGGGAGAAGACACCAGATCAAAAAGGTGGGGAAGGAGGACAGCTAGAAAGTGATGAGCAATTGCCCACTCTGACCTTTTACCTCTTCACACCTCCTTCCCGTTCTTCTACAGTCCACTCCCCTCTCCTATCAGATTCCTTCCTCTCCAGCTCCTTACCTTTCCTGCCCCCTGGTTTCACCTGTCACATTCTGGCGAGTCCTCTTTTCCCTTCTCCCACTTTCTAATTCTGGTGTCTTCCCCCTTCCTTTCCAGTTCTGCTGAAGGGTCTTGGCCTGAAATGCTGACTGGCTATTCATTTCCATCGATGCTGCCTGAACTGCATTTTCTCCAGCATTTTGTGTGTGTTGTTCTGGATTTCCAGTATCTGCAGATTCTCTTGCGCTTCTAATTAAATGACTCACTCAACTAATTTATTCTGCCTATAAAATATCCATACCCCTTGCTTGTACATCTGTGTGTACATTTGCTTAAGGACCTCTAAAGAGTCTCTGTCATATTTGACCCCTCTGCCAGTCCTGGCATGCACCCACCATTCTATGTGGGGAAGAAACTTATCCCACACAGCTCCTTTGAATTCCCCCCCCCCCACCCCCCTCACCTTAAATGTGTGCCCTCCAGTATTAGACATTTCAGCCATGGGAGAAAGATTGTAGCTACTATGCCTTTCAGTTACTTAAGGCCATAAGACATGGGAGCAGAATTAGGCCATTTGGCCCATCGAGTCTGCTCCAACATTTCATCATGACTGATGCATTTTCCCGCTCAGCTCCAATCTTCTGCCTTCTTCCCGTATCACTTTATGCCCTGACCAATCAAGAACCTGACAACATCTGCTTTAAATAAACCCAATGACTCAGCCTCCACAGCCGTCCATGGTAATGAATTCCACAGATTCGCCACTCTCTGGCTAAAGGAATTCCTTCTCATCTCCATTCTGAAAGGATGTCCCTCTATTCCGAGGCTGTGCCCTCTGGTCTTTGACTCTCCCACCATAGGAAACATCCTCTCAATATCCACTCTATCAAGGCCTCTCAATATTCAATAGGTTTCAAGGAGATTTCTCCCCACCTCATTCCAGTGAGTAGAGGCCCAGAACCATCAAACACTCCTCAAATGACAAGCCATTCAATTATTGAATCATTTTTGTGAACCTCCTTTGAACCCTCTCCAGTGTCAGCATATCTTTTTGTAGATAAGGGGTTCAAAACTGCTCACAATACACCAAGTGAGGTCTCACCAGTGTTTTATAAAGCCTCAACATTACATCCTTGCTTTTATGTTCTAGTCCTCTTGAAAGGAATGCTAACATTGCATTTGCCTTCCTTACACAGACTCAATCTGCAAATTAACCTTCGGGGAATCCTAAAAGTCTTGTACATTTCTACCAGGTCCAGTTGGAAAATGAGAAATGACGAATTAAACAATGAGAAGCTCTAGACCACAGATGCTGGAAATCAGAAATAAAGCAGAAATTTTAAATAAAACCAGGGAGATTTCTGCACCTTTGGTTCAAAGTACGTCTGTATACATTTTACAGCCTTGAGATTCATCTCATTACAGGCAGCCATTTAAAAAAAAAAAGACCAACAAGCACCCAATGTGCAGAGAGAGGGGAAAAAAAAACAAATCATGCCAGCAGATAGCATTTAGAGTGACAGTGAATCCATAGATATGAAGCCCGGAGTAGGCCCACAGCCTCAGCCTCAGTTCGTCACACAGTAGGGCAAATCATCATGAAGTCCGGAACAGCTAGAGCAGGCCCACAGCCTCAGCATCCATGCAGTGAATGTCGAGAAGTAGTGAGCAGAACCGGCCTGACCCTCGCCTCTGATCCCAATGCCCTGCCCTTTCATTGCATCTGGCCCAGCGTTTAAATTGTTCAAGCACCGGGTTGTTTCTCACAGTCGGACCTGGGCCCCACTGCATCATTATGCTCCAGGCCCGGATCCCACTGCATCATTATGCTCTGGGCCTGGGCCTGGGCCCCACTGCATCATTATGCTCTGGGCCTGGATCCCACTGCATCATTATGCTCTGGGCCTGGGCCTGGGCCCCACTGCATCATTATGCTCTGGGCCTGGGCCTGGGCCCCACTGCATCATTATGCTCTGGGCCTGGATCCCACTGCATCATTATGCTCTGGGCCTGGGCCCCACTGCATCATTATGCTCTAGGCCTAGGCCTGGGCCCCACTGCATCATTATGCTCTGGGCCTGGGCCTGGGTCCCACTGCATCTTTATGCTCTAGGCCTGGGCCTGGGCCCCACTGCATCAATATACTCTAGGCCTGTGCCCCGCTGCATCAGTGTGCTCTGGGCCTGGGTCTGGGCCCCACTGTCACATCTTGGCCCATACCTGACCTTTCCAAATTGGCCTGGTGCTTAGATCGACACAACCTCACTCTCCATTTAGGGGGATGGGCTCAGAAACTCCTCTGCAACTCCAATTCCATCTTGAACTTGCCTCAACCTTGCTCCGACCACTTCTTCTCAAACGTGCCTCCTTGCTTTGACCCTCGATTCAGCCTCACCTTTGTTCGTCTCTTCATTGTTTGCCGTGATGGTTTACCACAATTAACCACAGAAAAAGTGTTGTTGATAAAGTATTTAAAATACTTTATGAGCCACCAGTAAGCTGTCGTCCATCTTCAGTAGTTGTTGTGTGATGATCTTGGGGGTCTCACAGGAGTTGTGCTGGCTGCTAATGCAAATGAAGCATTTCACCGTGTGTCTCAATGTGTATGAGGTAAATTCTGAATCTGAGTTGGAAAATATGGGTGTGTGATAGTACAGGCTTTGTGGGCTGAAGAGACTGTTCTGTGCTGACTCTCTCTTTGATTTTGCCTGGTGGTTGCCATGGTGGTTGCCATGGTGAACTACAACTCGGTCATCAACTAAGGGCAGATTATTCCTTTTATTCTTTGGTGAAGTGCTGTTGTGTGCTGGGGCAGCAGGCTGAGGGTAGCAGACACCAACAGAATCAACAAACTCATTCGTAAGGCCAGTGATGTTGTGGGGGTGGAACTGGACTCTCTGACAGTGGTGTCTGAAAAGAGGATGCTGTCCAAGTTGCATGCCATCTTGGACAATGTCTCCCATCCACTCCATAATGTACTGGTTAGGCACAGGAGTACATTCAGCCAGAGACTCATTCCACCGAGATGCAACACTGAGCGTCATAGGAAGTCATTCCTACCTGTGGCCATCAAACTTTACAACTCCTCCCTCGGTGTGTCAGACACCCTGAGCCAATAGGCTGGTCCTGGACTTATTTCCACTTGGCATGATTAACATTTTATTTAATTATTTATGGTTTTATATTGCTATATTTCTTCACTATTCTTGGTTGGTGCGACTGTAACGAAACCCAATTTCCCTCGGGATCAATAAAGTATGTATGTCTGTAACATGAAATACTATCCCCCTACAACCCATCCCATCCTGCAGTCCTGCCCCTGTGGGCAGTAGAAGAGTTTCCCCTGCACTCCATAATCCAGCCCCACCCTCAGTTCCACCCGCAACACTTTCCTATGCCGGGATTTAAACACTCCGGCTTTGCTAGCGGAGCTATGTAAACGCAGGGTGGCTGAACAGACGCTGTGCTCTCACTCAGGTTCGGGACATTCGAGTTTCTGAGTAACCAACTGCGGGACGAGCAGGGGAAGCTGAGCAGCCGCCAGAGCCTGGTGTGTGGTCTGGGCGCGGGGGTGTTCGAGGCCGTTTTGGTCGTGTGTCCGATGGAGACAGTCAAGGTAATTCAGTGACTGATCGAAGAGAAACTGTGGATTTGGGCATCTGAGCTGAAAGTGCTGTGTGCTGGGTATGTTCAGCAGGTCAGGCAGCATCTGGGGGACATAGAGTTCGATAGGAGGTTTAGTGAATCTCCCATTTACTCATGTGGCAGTGAACTTGTTCAGGGGATTAAAAAGCCAGCTGCATTTTGTTTGATTTATCTTCTGGAATGTTTCCCCATTCCCAACTTCCCCTCCATCCTAATCATCTTCCTTCCCAATCATTCCTCATCCACTTTCCCGATCCTTCCCCCTTGCCGGCCGTCCCCTTTCCCAATCCTTCCCCCGTACCTTCCTAATAAATCCCTCCCCTTTCCAGTTGCTCCCCCCTTTCCAATCATCCCTGTTCCAATAATTTCTCCGACATTTGTAATTCACCATCCCACTTGCTTCCCCCTCCTTCCCAGTCTTTCTTCCTCACCCAGGCTACGAGAGTAGTCTTGGGACAAATGCATCCCTGGGTGCTGGGATCCCCAGTGTGTCCGACAGCTGAGGGTTTACGCTGTCCCAGTGCCAGGGTTGGACAGCGTGTCTGCCTGCTGAGGGTTTAGACTGTCCCGGTGCCAGGGTTGGACGGTGTGTCTGACTGCTGAGGGTTTAGACTGTCCCGGTGCCAGGGTTGGACAGTGTGTCTGCCTGCTCAGGGTTTAGACTGTCCCGGTGCCAGGGTTGGACAGTGTGTCTGTCTGCTGAGGGTTTAGACTGTCCCGGTGCCAGGGTTGGACAGTGTGTCTGCCTGCTCAGGGTTTAGACTGTCCCGGTGCCAGGGTTGGACAGTGTGTCTGTCTGCTGAGGGTTTAGACTGTCCCGGTGCCAGGGTTGTACAGTGTGTCTGACTGCTGAGGGTTTAGACTGTCCCGGTGCCAGGGTTGGACAGTGTGTCTGTCTGCTGAGGGTTTAGACTGTCCCGGTGCCAGGGTTGGACCCAGTGTGTCTTACTGCTGAGGGTTTAGACTGTCCCGGTGCCAGGGTTGGACAGTGTGTCTGACTGCTGAGGGTTTAGACTGTCCCGGTGCCAGGGTTGGACCCAGTGTGTCTGACTGCTGAGGGTTTAGACTGTCCCGGTGCCAGGGTTGGACCCAGTGTGTCTTACTGCTGAGGGTTTAGACTGTCCCGGTGCCAGGGTTGGACAGTGTGTCTGACTGCTGAGGGTTTAGACTGTCCCGGTGCCAGGGTTGGACAGTGTGTCTGACTGCTGAGGGTTTAGACTGTCCCGGTGCCAGGGTTGGACCCAGTGTGTCTTACTGCTGAGGGTTTAGACTGTCCCGGTGCCAGGGTTGGACCCAGTGTGTCTGACTGCTGAGGGTTTAGACTGTCCCGGTGCCAGGGTTGGACAGTGTGTCTGACTGCTGAGGGTTTAGACTGTCCCGGTGCCAGGGTTGGACCCAGTGTGTCTGACTGCTGAGGGATTAGACTGTCCCGGTGCCAGGGTTGGACAGTGTGTCTGACTACTGAGGGTTTAGACTGTCCCGGTGCCGGGGTTGGACCCAGTGTGTCTGACTGCTGAGGGTTTAGACTGTCCCGGTGCCGGGGTTGGACCCAGTGTGTCTGACTGCTGAGGGTTTAGACTGTCCCGGTGCCAGGGTTGGACAGTGTGTCTGACTGCTGAGGGTTTAGACTGTCCCGGTGCCAGGGTTGGACAGTGTGTCTGACTACTGAGGGTTTAGACTGTCCCGGTGCCGGGGTTGGACCCAGTGTGTCTGACTGCTGAGGGTTTAGACGGTCCCGGTGCCAGGGTTGGACAGTGTGTCTGACTGCTGAGGGTTTAGACTGTCCCGGTGCCAGGGTTGGACCCAGTGTGTCTGACTGCTGAGGGTTTAGACTGTCCCGGTGCCAGGGTTGGACAGTGTGTCTGACTACTGAGGGTTTAGACTGTCCCGGTGCCAGGGTTGGACAGTGTGTCTGACTGCTGAGGGATTAGACTGTCCCGGTGCCAGGGTTGGACAGTGTGTCTGACTACTGAGGGTTTAGACTGTCCCGGTGCCAGGGTTGGACAGTGTGTCTGACTGCTGAGGGTTTAGGCTGTCCCGGTGCCAGGGTTGGACCCAGTGTGTCCGACTGCTGAGGGTTTAGACTGTCCTGGTGCCGGGGTTGGACAGTGTGTCTGACTGCTGAGGGTTTAGACTGTCCCGGTGCCAGGGTTGGACCCAGTGTGTCTGACTGCTGAGAGTTTAGACTGTCCTGGTGCCAGGGTTGGAGAGTGTGTCTGACTGCTGAGGGTTTAGACTGTCCTGGTGCCAGGGTTGGACCCAGTGTGTCTGACTGCTGAGGGTTTAGACTGTCCCGGTGCCAGGGTTGGGCCCAGTGTGTCTGACTGCTGAGGGTTTAGACTGTCCCGGTGCCAGGGTTGGACTGTGTGTCTGACTGCTGAGGGTTTAGACTGTCCCGGTGCCGGGGTTGGACGGTGTGTCTGACTGCTGAGGGTTTAGACTGTCCCGGTGCCAGGGTTGGGCCCAGTGTGTCTGACTGCTGAGGGTTTAGACTGTCCCGGTGCCAGGGTTGGACAGTGTGTCTGACTGCTGAGGGTTTAGACTGTCCCGGTGCCAGGGTTGGACCCAGTGTGTCTGACTGTGAGGGTTTAGACTGTCCCGGTGCCAGGGTTGGACACAGTGTGTCTGACTGCTGAGGGTTTAGACTGTCCCGGTGCCGGGGTTGGACAGTGTGTCTGACTGCTGAGGGTTTAGACTGTCCCGGTGCCAGGGTTGGACACAGTGTGTCTGACTGCTGAGGGTTTAGACTGTCATGGTGCCAGGGTTGGACAGTGTGTCTGACTACTGAGGGTTTAGACTGTCCTGGTGCCAGGGTTGGACCCAGTGTGTCTGACTGCTGAGGGTTTAGACTGTCCCGGTGCCAGGGTTGGGCCCAGTGTGTCTGACTGCTGAGGGTTTAGACTGTCCCGGTGCCAGGGTTGGGCCCAGTGTGTCTGACTGCTGAGGGTTTAGACTGTCCCGGTGCCAGGGTTGGACAGTGTGTCTGACTGCTGAGGGTTTAGACTGTCCCGGAGCCGGGGTTGGACAGTGTGTCTGACTGCTGAGGGTTTAGACTGTCCCGGTGCCGGGGTTGGACCCAGTGTGTCTGACTGCTGAGGGTTTAGACTGTCCCGGTGCCAGGGTTGGACAGTGTGTCTGACTGCTGAGGGTTTAGACTGTCCCGGTGCCAGGGTTGGACAGTGTGTCTGACTGCTGAGGGTTTAGACTGTCCCGGTGCCAGGGTTGGACAGTGTGTCTGACAGCTGAGGGTTTAGACTGTCCCGGTGCCAGGTTTGGACAGTGTGTCTGACAGCTGAGGGTTTAGACTGTCCCGGTGCCGGGGTTGGACAGTGTGTCTGACTGCTGAGGGTTTAGACTGTCCCGGTGCCAGGGTTGGACCCAGTGTGTCTGACTGCTGAGGGTTTAGACTGTCCTGGTGCCAGGGTTGGACCCAGTGTGTCTGACTGCTGAGGGTTTAGACTGTCCCGGTGCCAGGGTTGGACAGTGTGTCTGACTGCTGAGGGTTTAGACTGTCCCGGTGCCAGGGTAGGACAGTGTGTCTGACTGCTGAGGGTTTAGACTGTCCCGGTGCCAGGGTTGGACCCAGTGTGTCTGACTGCTGAGGGTTTAGGCTCTCCCGGTGCCAGGGTTGGACTGTTTGTCTGACTGCTGAGGGTTTAGACTGTCCCGGTGCCAGGGTTGGACCCAGTGTGTCTGACTGCTGAGGGTTTAGACTGTCCCGGTGCCAGGGTTGGACAGTGTGTCTGACTGCTGAGGGTTTAGACTGTCCTGGTGCCAGGGTTGGACAGTGTGTCTGACTGCTGAGGGTTTAGGCTGTCCCGGTGCCAGGGTTGGACAGTGTGTCTGACTGCTGAGGGTTTAGACTGTCCCGGTGCCAGGGTTGGACAGTGTGTCTGACTGCTGAGGGTTTAGACTGTCCTGGTGCCAGGGTTGGACAGTGTGTCTGACTGCTGAGGGTTTAGGCTGTCCCGGTGCCAGGGTTGGACCCAGTGTGTCTGACTGCTGAGGGTTTAGACTGTCCCGGTGCCAGGGTTGGACCCAGTGTGTCTGACTGCTGAGGGTTTAGGCTGTCCCGGTGCCAGGGTTGGACCCAGTGTGTCTGACTGCTGAGGGTTTAGGCTCTCCCGGTGCCAGGGTTGGACTGTTTGTCTGACTGCTGAGGGTTTAGACTGTCCCGGTGCCAGGGTTGGACCCAGTGTGTCTGACTGCTGAGGGTTTAGGCTGTCCCGGTGCCAGGGTTGGACAGTGTGTCTGACTGCTGAGGGTTTAGACTGTCCTGGTGCCAGGGTTGGACAGTGTGTCTGACTGCTGAGGGTTTAGGCTGTCCCGGTGCCAGGGTTGGACCCAGTGTGTCTGACTGCTGAGGGTTTAGGCTGTCCCGGTGCCAGGGTTGGACCCAGTGTGTCTGACTGCTGAGGGTTTAGACTGTCCCGGTGCCAGCGTTGGACTCAGTGTGTCTGACTGCTGAGGGTTTAGACTGTCCTGGTGCCAGGGTTGGACCCAGTGTGTCTGACTGCTGAGGGTTTAGGCTGTCCCGGTGCCAGGGTTGGACAGTGTGTCTGACTGCTGAGTGTTTAGACTGTCCCGGTGCCAGGGTTGGACAGTGTGTCGGACTGCTGAGGGTTTAGACTGTCCCTGTGCCAGGGTTGGACGGTGTGTCTGACTGCTGAGGGTTTAGACTGTCCCGGTGCCAGGGTTGGGCCCAGTGTGTCTGACTGCTGAGGGTTTAGACTGTCCCGGTGCCAGGGTTGGACAGTGTGTCTGACTGCTGAGGGTTTAGACTGTCCCGGTGCCAGGGTTGGACCCAGTGTGTCTGACTGTGAGGGTTTAGACTGTCCCGGTGCCAGGGTTGGACACAGTGTGTCTGACTGCTGAGGGTTTAGACTGTCCCGGTGCCGGGGTTGGACAGTGTGTCTGACTGCTGAGGGTTTAGACTGTCCCGGTGCCAGGGTTGGACACAGTGTGTCTGACTGCTGAGGGTTTAGACTGTCATGGTGCCAGGGTTGGACAGTGTGTCTGACTACTGAGGGTTTAGACTGTCCTGGTGCCAGGGTTGGACCCAGTGTGTCTGACTGCTGAGGGTTTAGACTGTCCCGGTGCCAGGGTTGGGCCCAGTGTGTCTGACTGCTGAGGGTTTAGACTGTCCCGGTGCCAGGGTTGGGCCCAGTGTGTCTGACTGCTGAGGGTTTAGACTGTCCCGGTGCCAGGGTTGGACAGTGTGTCTGACTGCTGAGGGTTTAGACTGTCCCGGAGCCGGGGTTGGACAGTGTGTCTGACTGCTGAGGGTTTAGACTGTCCCGGTGCCGGGGTTGGACCCAGTGTGTCTGACTGCTGAGGGTTTAGACTGTCCCGGTGCCAGGGTTGGACAGTGTGTCTGACTGCTGAGGGTTTAGACTGTCCCGGTGCCAGGGTTGGACAGTGTGTCTGACTGCTGAGGGTTTAGACTGTCCCGGTGCCAGGGTTGGACAGTGTGTCTGACAGCTGAGGGTTTAGACTGTCCCGGTGCCAGGGTTGGACAGTGTGTCTGACAGCTGAGGGTTTAGACTGTCCCGGTGCCGGGGTTGGACAGTGTGTCTGACTGCTGAGGGTTTAGACTGTCCCGGTGCCAGGGTTGGACCCAGTGTGTCTGACTGCTGAGGGTTTAGACTGTCCCGGTGCCAGGGTTGGACCCAGTGTGTCTGACTGCTGAGGGTTTAGGCTGTCCCGGTGCCAGGGTTGGACCCAGTGTGTCTGACTGCTGAGGGTTTAGGCTCTCCCGGTGCCAGGGTTGGACTGTTTGTCTGACTGCTGAGGGTTTAGACTGTCCCGGTGCCAGGGTTGGACCCAGTGTGTCTGACTGCTGAGGGTTTAGGCTGTCCCGGTGCCAGGGTTGGACCCAGTGTGTCTGACTGCTGAGGGTTTAGACTGTCCCGGTGCCAGCGTTGGACTCAGTGTGTCTGACTGCTGAGGGTTTAGACTGTCCTGGTGCCAGGGTTGGACCCAGTGTGTCTGACTGCTGAGGGTTTAGGCTGTCCCGGTGCCAGGGTTGGACAGTGTGTCTGACTGCTGAGTGTTTAGACTGTCCCGGTGCCAGGGTTGGACAGTGTGTCGGACTGCTGAGGGTTTAGACTGTCCCTGTGCCAGGGTTGGACGGTGTGTCTGACTGCTGAGGGTTTAGACTGTCCCGGTGCCAGGGTTGGGCCCAGTGTGTCTGACTGCTGAGGGTTTAGACTGTCCCGGTGCCAGGGTTGGACAGTGTGTCTGACTGCTGAGGGTTTAGACTGTCCCGGTGCCAGGGTTGGACCCAGTGTGTCTGACTGTGAGGGTTTAGACTGTCCCGGTGCCAGGGTTGGACACAGTGTGTCTGACTGCTGAGGGATTAGACTGTCCCGGTGCCAGGGTTGGACAGTGTGTCTGACTGCTGAGGGTTTAGACTGTCCCGGTGCCAGGGTAGGACAGTGTGTCTGACTGCTGAGGGTTTAGACTGTCCCGGTGCCAGGGTTGGACCCAGTGTGTCTGACTGCTGAGGGTTTAGGCTCTCCCGGTGCCAGGGTTGGACTGTTTGTCTGACTGCTGAGGGTTTAGACTGTCCCGGTGCCAGGGTTGGGCCCAGTGTGTCTGACTGCTGAGGGTTTAGACTGTCCCGGTGCCAGGGTTGGACAGTGTGTCTGACTGCTGAGGGTTTAGACTGTCCCGGAGCCGGGGTTGGACAGTGTGTCTGACTGCTGAGGGTTTAGACTGTCCCGGTGCCGGGGTTGGACCCAGTGTGTCTGACTGCTGAGGGTTTAGACTGTCCCGGTGCCAGGGTTGGACAGTGTGTCTGACTGCTGAGGGTTTAGACTGTCCCGGTGCCAGGGTTGGACAGTGTGTCTGACAGCTGAGGGTTTAGACTGTCCCGGTGCCAGGGTTGGACAGTGTGTCTGACAGCTGAGGGTTTAGACTGTCCCGGTGCCGGGGTTGGACAGTGTGTCTGACTGCTGAGGGTTTAGACTGTCCCGGTGCCAGGGTTGGACCCAGTGTGTCTGACTGCTGAGGGTTTAGACTGTCCCGGTGCCAGGGTTGGACCCAGTGTGTCTGACTGCTGAGGGTTTAGGCTGTCCCGGTGCCAGGGTTGGACCCAGTGTGTCTGACTGCTGAGGGTTTAGGCTCTCCCGGTGCCAGGGTTGGACTGTTTGTCTGACTGCTGAGGGTTTAGAGTGTCCCGGTGCCAGGGTTGGACCCAGTGTGTCTGACTGCTGAGGGTTTAGGCTGTCCCGGTGCCAGGGTTGGACCCAGTGTGTCTGACTGCTGAGGGTTTAGACTGTCCCGGTGCCAGCGTTGGACTCAGTGTGTCTGACTGCTGAGGGTTTAGACTGTCCCGGAGCCGGGGTTGGACAGTGTGTCTGACTGCTGAGGGTTTAGACTGTCCCGGTGCCGGGGTTGGACAGCGTGTCTGACTGCTGAGGGTTTAGACTGTCCCGGTGCCAGGGTTGGACAGTGTGTCTGATTGATGAGGGTTTAGACTGTTCCGGTGCCAGAGTTGGACAGTGTGTCTGACTGCTGAGGGTTCAGACTGTTCCGGTGCCAGGGTTGGACCCAGTGTGTCTCACTGCTGAGGGTTTAGGCTGTCCTGGTGCCAGGGTTGGACAGTGTGTCTGACTGCTGAGGGTTTAGACTGTCCCGGTGCCAGGGTTGGACCCAGTGTGTCTGACTGCTGAGGGTTTAGACTGTCCCGGTGCCAGGGTTGGACAGTGTGTCTGACTGCTGAGGGTTTAGACTGTCCTGGTGCCAGGGTTGGACAGTGTGTCTGACTGCTGAGGGTTTAGGCTGTCCCGGTGCCAGGGTTGGACAGTGTGTCTGACTGCTGAGGGTTTAGACTGTCCCGGTGCCAGGGTTGGACAGTGTGTCTGACTGCTGAGGGTTTAGACTGTCCTGGTGCCAGGGTTGGACAGTGTGTCTGACTGCTGAGGGTTTAGGCTGTCCCGGTGCCAGGGTTGGACCCAGTGTGTCTGACTGCTGAGGGTTTAGACTGTCCCGGTGCCAGGGTTGGACCCAGTGTGTCTGACTGCTGAGGGTTTAGACTGTCCTGGTGCCAGGGTTGGACAGTGTGTCTGACTGCTGAGGGTTTAGGCTGTCCCGGTGCCAGGGTTGGACCCAGTGTGTCTGACTGCTGAGGGTTTAGGCTGTCCCGGTGCCAGGGTTGGACCCAGTGTGTCTGACTGCTGAGGGTTTAGACTGTCCCGGTGCCAGCGTTGGACTCAGTGTGTCTGACTGCTGAGGGTTTAGACTGTCCTGGTGCCAGGGTTGGACCCAGTGTGTCTGACTGCTGAGGGTTTAGGCTGTCCCGGTGCCAGGGTTGGACAGTGTGTCTGACTGCTGAGTGTTTAGACTGTCCCGGTGCCAGGGTTGGACAGTGTGTCTGACTGATGAGGGTTTAGACTGTTCCGGTGCCAGGGTTGGACCCAGTGTGTCTGACTGCTGAGGGTTTAGACTGTCCCGGTGCCGGGGTTGGACAGTGTGTCTGACTGCTGAAGGTTTAGACTGTCCCGGTGCCTGGGTTGGACAGAGTGTCTGACTGCTGAGGGTTTAGACTGTCCCTGTGCCAGGGTTGGACAGTGTGTCTGACTGCTGAGGGTTTAGACTGTCCCGGTACCAGGGTTCGACCCAGTGTGTCTGACTGCTGAGGGTTTAGACTGTTCCGGTGCCAGGGTTGGACAGTGTGTCTGACTGCTGAGGGTTTAGACTGTTCCGGTGCCAGGGTTGGACAGTGTGTCTGACTGCTGAGGGTTTAGACTGTCCCGGTGCCGGGGTTGGACAGTGTGTCTGACTGCTGAGGGTTTAGACTGTCCCGGTGCCGGGGTTGGACAGCGTGTCTGACTGCTGAGGGTTTAGACTGTCCCGGTGCCAGGGTTGGACAGTGTGTCTGATTGATGAGGGTTTAGACTGTTCCGGTGCCAGAGTTGGACAGTGTGTCTGACTGCTGAGGGTTCAGACTGTTCCGGTGCCAGGGTTGGACCCAGTGTGTCTCACTGCTGAGGGTTTAGGCTGTCCTGGTGCCAGGGTTGGACAGTGTGTCTGACTGCTGAGGGTTTAGACTGTCCCGGTGCCAGGGTTGGACCCAGTGTGTCTGACTGCTGAGGGTTTAGACTGTCCCGTTGCCAGGGTTGGACAGTGTGTCTGACTGCTGAGGGTTTAGACTGTCCCTGTGCCAGGGTTGGACAGTGTGTCTGACTGCTGAGGGTTTAGACTGTCCCGGTGCCAGGGTTGGACAGTGTGTCTGTCTGCTGAGGGTTTAGACTGTCCCGGTGCCGGGGTTGGACAGTGTGTCTGACTGCTGAGGGTTTAGACTGTCCCGGTGCCAGGGTTGGACAGTGTGTCCGACTGCTGAGGGTTTAGACTGTCCCGGTGCCAGGGTTGGACAGTGTGTCTGTCTGCTGAGGGTTTAGACTGTCCCGGTGCCAGGGTTGGACAGTGTGTCTGACTGCTGAGGGTTTAGACTGTCCCGGTGCCGGGGTTGGAGAGTGTGTCTGACTGCTGAGGGTTTAGACTGTCCCGGTGCCAGGGTTGGACAGTGTGTCTGACTGCTGAGGGTTTAGACTGTCCCGGTGCCGGGGTTGGACAGCGTGTCTGACTGCTGAGGGTTTAGACTGTCCTGGTGCCAGGGTTGGACAGTGTGTCTGACTGCTGAGGGTTTAGACTGTCCCGGTGCCGGGGTTGGACAGCGTGTCTGACTGCTGAGGGTTTAGACTGTTCTGGTGCCAGGGTTGGACAGTGTGTCTGACTGCTGAGGGTTTAGACTGTCCCGGTGCCGGGGTTGGACAGCGTGTCTGACTGCTGAGGGTTTAGACTGTCCTGGTGCCAGGGTTGGACAGTGTGTCTGACTGCTGAGGGTTTAGACTGTCCCGGTGCCAGGGTTGGAGAGTGTGTCTGACTGCTGAGGGTTTAGACTGTCCCGGTGCCGGGGTTGGACAGCGTGTCTGACTGCTGAGGGTTTAGACTGTTCTGGTGCCAGGGTTGGACAGTGTGGCTGACTGCTGAGGGTTTAGACTCTCCCGGTACCAGGGTTGGACCCAGTGTGTCTGACTGCTGAGGGTTTAGACTGTCCTGGTGCCAGGGTTGGACAGTGTGTCCGACTGCTGAGGGTTTAGACTGTCCCGGTGCCAGGGT